>NC_045167.1:19896030-19993530 GCF_900700415.2 Clupea harengus | reverse complement strand
ACACACACTCACACTCACTCTCACACTCACACTCACACTCACACAACACACAGCACACACATAACACACGCCGTGGCTCAGAGAGACACACACAGCCACACACACACACACACACACACACACACAGGCCCCACAACTCACAACTAACACACAATCACACACACCTCAAGCCCTGCACCCCTTCCAAGGCCTGCTGCCTACACAAGCGCCCCCATTCCCTCCCCTCCCCCTACTACCTCTCCATCACACACACACACACACACACACACACACACACACACACACACACACACACACACACACACACACACACACACACACACACAACCACACACACTCCCCCTTCTGCCCCCTCCTTCTCCCTAAGAGTGCCAGCTGTCCCCTTTCCCTCTCACTTCCTCCCTTCCCCCACCCCATCCCTCTCTCCCTCCCTCCCCTCTCTGGACCTTCTCTCTCTCTCTCTCTCTCTCTCTCTCTCTCTTTTTCTCTCTCTCCCTCTGTCTGTCTGCCTGCCTGCATGGTCCCAGGCCTGCTGGAGTTTTGATGGCTCAGGCCTACTGAGCACTGACAGCCTCCTCCACCTGCATTCAGACAGACCCCCTGGAAAAAAAGAGAAAAAGAGACGGGGGGGGGAGAAGAAATCTGTCACTCATCCTCTGCTGCTCCCACTGTATGGCGACATGCTGACACGGTTGAGGGACGCATGTGAGTCACGCATGCTAATGGCTTTACAAAGTTCTGCCTCTGATCTCGGACTCTGAGGAAAGGCGCTCTCCTTGATGTTGGACGCACCCTGAAAACATTTCCTCACTGATCTTGCAATGAATGTGAGTCTCTCTGTGTGTGTGTGTGTGTGGTTGTGTGTGTGTGTGGGGGCTGTCCCATTCAATATGTTAAAATGAGTATTGATCGTGTTGCCCTGAAGGTATTCTTTTTCTCTTTCTTTTTCTTTTTTCTTTTGCTTCGCTAAATGCCCACCAGAGTGTCAGTTAGCATTAGTTTAATTTATTCCTGTCATCACAAAGTCTTAACTAAGCTATTGCATGTAATGCCTGCTAATAAAGCTAGCAGTAGGCAGAAATGTCCAAAACAAACCTGTCTGCAGCTTCCTTCCCCTTATCACCCCTGTTATGTCCACTCCATCACCTGCTTTGAGGAATTGGACTGCCATGCAGAGGCATTATTCCGTAAGTTTCAGCTTCTGTTATGTTCTGGTATTAATGGTTTAAAATATTGCTGGTTGAAATAGTTTCTCTCTTTTCCCTGAACTTTTCAAACCAAACCACAAAAAAAGAAAAATCCAATTACCGAAGCCAGAAAAGGCGAAAAGGAAGCTACAGATCCTGGTGCTTTGGAGCTTATTGACCTATATTCTGGACAGATCCGGAGGAATGGAGTGAGTTCTCTGATCCAAAGCCTTGAGTCGAACGAGCCTAGGCTCAGCTCGTGCCAAATCGGATAATGACTGCTCAGTTTAATAAAGTGCGCACTTTCCACTACTATATGTGCGAACGTTTGCAACTATACAGGGAGGGCGATAGGGTGAGCAAAAGACATCAGCCACTTTTGGTGATGGGGCTACTGTGAGGTCATGGTGGACCGGCGTGATGATGCGATGACGGACATTAACTGTGTTGTAACTAATGACGCCTGTAACGGCCATCGCTCCGTGAGCCGGCGATGCGGACGCCACAGTTGCCCGTCTCTCATCTCTTTACTAGCCTCCATTAGTGAGGGACGGGTCAGATGATCGGTTGCAGTCGGCCCTGGTGTTCCATAACTCGCGGTACGCTGCGTGGTTGGCTTTGCACCGCCGCTGACCTTTTTCTTCGCTGTGTGAATTAGGCCTAGCCGCTGCCTTAGCCACAGTGGACAAGATGTAGGTGAGCAAATAAATATCCCTGTTATGTCACAAACCAGATAGTCCATTTCTACTCCCCCCCCCCGCCACACCCCCCGACTCTCTCAATCTTTCTCTCTCTGACACCCACTTGCTCCCCTGCAGTAAATGAATTGATGGGGCCACTATATCCTACTGTAAACTGTATTCCTCTGCAGATCATTGACGTGATTTTATCTGCTGCGCTGAAAGATAGTCAAGCGTTCAAGTGTTTTGTGAAAAGCTGCCCTTTCCTCCGCGTTACGATTGTGTTTAGGATGGTAAATGTTCAGCATTTTATTTTTGGTAGAGAACACTTTGATCTGTCACTGGCTTTAGCAACTGCAATAATGAGTGTACTTTTTCAACTACTTCTACATGGGGTTTGTAGTGGCGGAGCACAAAGTGTTCTCTGAACAGTGTGACAATCTCGAGAGAAAGAGAGAGAGAGAGAGAGAGAGAGAGATTCTATACTCCCTCAGCTCCAAAGTCATCAACCTCTGTCCATGTTTCCCCCTCTCTGTGTACATCTTTGTGACACACTCAGAGCCACAGTGTGGAGAGCACATGAAAGAGAGAGTGTGAGAGAGAGAGAGACGGACAGAGACAGACAGAGAGAGAGAGAGAGAGCGAGAGCGAGAGATACAGAAAGATTGAAATAGTGGAAAGAACTAAGGCCAGTGGGTTACAGAGGAGAGCAGAAAAGAAGCTTCTGGAAGCTACAGAGAGGGAGGTCTGGATGAACAGAGTGCCAAGACAAAGAGCCAGGGCCTGAGCATCGTAGCCATAGCATAGCGGATGGCCTAACAAAAAACGAAAACAACCACAACAACAGCACTAACAGAATAAACAATAAACAAACAAAAAACAACCTGAAGAAGCTAATAGGAAAACCTACTGATATATTCTGCCCAGCCTTGCTTTTCTTTTCTTATCATGTTCCCCCTTAACCTAAGGGGAAAATGAAATGAGTACATAGGAGAAAGAGTGAAATTAGAAGGAGAAAAAGAGAGAGTGACATGGGAGTGAAATAAAAGGACGGGAAGCAGAGTGGGGGTTAGCGAACGCCATCAAGCTGAGCGTTGGCGAAGGAAAGGACCTGCGGGGCTTGTTTGCATGCGGCAACATCTCTGGAAGCCTCGGCCTATCTTCGGTGCGTGTTTTATTCTGAACGCCATGCGAGGGTCGCGACCCCACAAACGCACAGGCTGGAGTCAAACGCGAGGCCTGATTCTGTTTTCATACACACGGACTTCCTGCTCATGGCTGATCGGCTCCCCATCGTATGCTGAAGCCCTGTGGGCAGTGAGAGTGTGTGTGTGTGTGTGTGTGTGTGTGTGTGTAGTGGAGGCTAGATCATCGGTAGCCTCTCATGCTGGGCTGCCTCGCTCCAGTCCTTGAGTGATTGCTAATTACCGTACACAACTTGGAGAGGCCCAGCGTAGCTCGTCAAGACCCTCGAGGGGAGTACAATTTTAGAACAGTGAAGTTCCTCCTGCAACTAGATAAAGCATTCCTTTTTTTTCTCTCGACCTCTCTCGCTTCCTCCCTCTCTCCCTCCCTCTTACTCTACCTCCCTCTCTCTCGCTATTTTCCTCCCTCCCTCTCCTTGTCTTGTCTTTTCTCTCTTTGCGCTGATAGAGGAGTATTTCATCTTCGTCCCTCGCTGACACTCTGCATATGCTCAGGCGCTCGGCTGTAATCGAATCTACCTCCAGCAGGTCTTTCTTGTGCCTGAGGAGTGACTGGGGCACTTTGGTGAAATGAAGAGCAACAGCAAATTCTCTCTCTCCCATTCTCTCTCTCTCTCTCTCACACACACACACTCTCTCTCTCTCTCTCTCTCTCACACACACACACTCTCTCTCTCTCTCTCTCTCTCACACACACACACATGCTTTCCCTTTCATACATCTCAGTTGAATCCCTCTGCATGAGTAGCAGCACCCTCTCGCAGACATTTACACAACAGCCTGCCTTTAACATATTGCCTCATAAAGTTATGCAATGCGTGTGACATTTAAATGTCTCATACTCCCCCCCCCCCCCCCCCCCGAACACGTGCTATTTTATCTAAGACGCGGGCAGAACTGTCAGCAGGAGAATCAATGTCCTCGGCTTTCAGTAGACGTCGGATGTCAGAGAGTTATGTCCTGTGTCTGAAGCACGGAGAGGTGCTTTGATGTTCGTTTCTGGCGTTTTGAGGAGAATGAGGCGGGAGAGAGAGAGAAGAGGTAGGCAGGCAGGGCCTTTGGTAATGAAGTGGCCATTGCACTGAGGGGGGCACTGATTGCCTGAGTCTAAAAGCACAGTCATATGCAGAGATGGGAGAGAAAGAGGCAGAGGGAAAGAGAGAGGGAAAGAGAGAGAGAAAGAGAGGGGGGGGGTTCACGGAACCCCGGGAGGTCCTTATTAAAAGCATTTAAGGGCAAATAAGAGGTCACTGTGTCCCAGGCATTCCCAGGTTTGCTGTCTAGCATGGCCATCCATATAGATAAACTCCAGAGCCATCCAGACCCAGTGTTTAAACACCCACGCGGCCCTGCACTTCACCTCTGGATGATTTTGATTTCATTCCCACCCCCCCTCTCCTGTCTTCAGTGCAGACAGAGGGAGGGAGAGAGCTCATTGAGACTTCAGTCAGGTCCTAGTCGGCCATTTATTATTAAACACCATCGACCCCACAGAGCGCGCGCATGGACATGCGTTTATAATTACGCCGCCGATGCTCTCCTCTCGTGTTCATTACAAATGTGAGCATTCTTAAGGAGCTCTGTTCCCCCTCGCCGCAGTCACTCAGCCGGTACCCATTGAGACGCTGTCTGTGTGACTTCTACTGAAGTCAAGGGGGGAGGTGAGTTTGAGGGGGTGGTGGGGATGAATGGATGGGAGGGGTAGGGTAGGGAAAGGGGTCTCTCACCTCATTCTAAGAGGCGGTGGGAATTGGGAGCGCGAGATTCGATCATTCTTATTTGAGAGTGGCTGTGGTGAGAACAGCAGGCGATGTCAATGTGTCACAACAGGCTAGATTACATTTCTGTCTCTCTCACTATCTATCTCACCTCTCCAAATCAAGAGAGAGAGAGACGGAGGGAGACAAAATATGTCATCTCTGGCTTCATGGTGAAAATGAACCTTTTTATTCTGGAATCTTCTTTTTAGTAATCTTACAAAGCAGTTGATATGCGTAGAGTGGCCATTTGATGGTTTTATTTATATGGATTCATTTTTGAGTCTAAATAAATAAAAATTGCACAATTTGAACAATTTGCTTGTGTTCGACACCAGACTACAGCAACAGATTGCCTTTGCCTCAACTGTGATGTGAGTTCAGAGTGACTTCTTTTCAGATGCAGTAAATCGATGGACTGTTAAAAAAGGAAGCTATTCTTATGGCTGCAAATGAAACACATATGAGAGAAGAATCCTAAATCCTGTGTTTGAAACAGGGATGTCCTTGGGTAGGATAATGCTCTCCACACTAAAATGGCATGCTGATGTTAAAACCGAGATCAACTTGGCCAGCTCAGAATGAACAAACCACCTCAGAGCTCTGCCATTCATGCTGTTCAACATGTAAACATTGTGTGACCGTGTTCTCAGCTCTTTGTTGAAAGCACAGTGGCTGTTTTATCAGTTGTTATAGAGAAACTCCCATAGAAGCCTCTCTTTGACAGTCCATTTAATTTCCTAAAATACATAGGCCTCATTTAGTTTACACAGTCATGCAAAGAGGCAGACCTTGAGTGCTTAAGGGAGTACCCCCCCCCCCCCCCCCATGAATGAAAGCTGTTTTACAAGCTGTTCTGTTAATAAATACTAATGTCATCTGTACTGATCTAAATGGGTTCAATTATTTAATGCAGTCACGCTTTCCTTCAGCAAGCTAAACCCTGTGCTTAAGACATTACAACCCATACCTAGCTCCTTGTCACATTGAGAGAACTGTGTGAACCTTTAGGTTTTAAGTCCAGTACACTGCAATGCTATTTTACTCGGATGCTAGACTCTGACTTTTCAGTTTTCTATTCTGTCAATGTAAACAAAGCATGACTATCATGTTGTGATTTTTCTGGGATGATGTCAGTCAATCCTGTGTTGTTGTTTTTTTTTGTAGTGACAAAAAAAAGGTCTTTCACTCTGTCTTCCATTCCAATGAGGTGGCTTTTGGACCGGGGGAAATTAGACTGTGGGCATGTATGATTTGCATATAAATGGCTTTATTGTCTACAGATGGTATGACGGGCCACTGCCACACGGTCAAATTGTTTTCTCTGGGAGGAAATTGGGAGTTGGGATTTCATCCTTTCCTTGTGTACCTGTTGCATGGACAAAGGTGGAGAAAGGGGTTTGGGGTTGGCTCTTTCAGCAGGGCGATAATGAATAGTTGATGTGATACTCACCTTTTTGTCAAACCATAGCAGGTCTGTAAACAGTTCTCACCAGTACTTAATGAGGCATTATACTCAAGACAAACCTAGTGCATCTCCAGCATCATGGAAACGTTATCCCACAAACTTACGTCAACTGAGAGATCAGAAGAAGATCTAGTTCAGAGAGATCAAAAGAAGATCTAGTTTTCTTCAGCGAGTGCCACTCTAACAGAGACGGATGGTATCATTCTGCAGCAGAGTTTACTAAGCCCTGTCGTGCTGCAAACGGTCAAGCGATCGTGCCTAGATGGAGTTGTAATTCTCATTAAAGGTCACCTAATTGCTTTTAAATGGATGTTAATTGGACGGGGCTTGAGCTGTTGCTTTTTCATGATCCGAGTACCCGGCGGAAATGAAAAACACCGCTCTTAGGGTTTGGAACGACTGTTGATAAAGGGTCACTTATCAGGTTTCTGTTGTTTAGGTGCTACGCGACTGGGATCAACCTTGGTGTAATGTATGCTGTTTTGACTGTGTAACCGCTTTTCGATAAGGCGTTCCTGGAACCACTGAGTCTGTTTGATCGCAATCTACACACGACTCCCTCTTTTGTTCGGACTCAATTTACCAATATGGTCCTCCTTCAGCCGCGGCCGGTTAGGCAAGCTGTGACGGAGGAGGACGCCTATTCTCTCAGTGAGTGGCTTGTGAGGGCTTTTTGTTTTCTCTCCCTCACTCTCTCTCTCTCCTTTCATTTGGGTCACATTGTACTCATGTGGTGATTGATTTCCACCATAAGATACCCTTGGCAGTAACACAGCAAGTCTCTTATCAACAGGCCGCATGGGAGGCTGGCACCCTGCCCGGTGTTTGGCAGGAGGGGGGGGGGGGGGGGGGGGTTGCCTGTAACCTCCCCCCCTGCCCTTACTTGAGGGTGCTGCCAAAACACACAGTGACCAGGCACCCCTGCATAATCCCAAGTCCCCTGTGGAAGGACCTCAGGTTGAAAGAGCTTGAGGGAGCAGCGCACCCCTAAGTCTAACTGTGACCCCTTCTGTAACATGCCCCCCCCCCCCCCCCCACACACACATGCACGCACACACGCACACACACACTTCCTTCCACCACCCCCCGCTACCCCTCATCAGGGGCACGTGGGGGCATGAAGGATTCATTCACCGCCAGGAGGCCCCTGGCACGCGTGCGCCATGTTGCAGTGAGGTGATAAAGTCGTCTCTGTCCTGCAGAGGTGGAGGGTGGGGGAGGAGGCTATTGCTCTGTCTGCCCGGCTCGTTGCTGTAATCTGTAGAACAGCAGCAGCAGTGGCGGCGACAGCTGAACTGGTCTGGCTGATAACGCATCACGCTAGTACACAGGTCTGAAACAGGGCCAGTGCCGTAGGCCTGGCTGCTCTGGACTGGACTCAACAATAGACCTGAGACCCAAGTCTTTGGACTATATGTACGTTCTGTTTGAGTATACTGAAAAACATGCGAAGAAAAACACTCTGAGTATACTGAAAAACACTTGAAGAATAACACTCAGTTTGAGTACACGAAAATCATTTAAGCCAACAGGCATTTTGAAGGTCGGCTCCTGGGTCCTCTGCTTTTGATAAGGGACCAAGCCATTTCTGAACGGCGAAGAAAAAAACTTCTGCCAGGTTCAATTAACCTGTTCCACCAACCCAGCCCAAGGCATAGATGAGTGGCAAAGATTACTGCCACTCAGCATGTAAGATGAGGTATCTCTTCAACACACACACACACACAAACACACACACACACACACAAACACACACACACACACACACACACATACACACACACACACACACACACACACACAAACACACACACACACAAACAGTACTGTTTCTTTCTCTCCATTAGGGGACACCCCCCTATAGAGCAGTCAGTGTTGCCAAGACCTTTAGAAACTTTTAGACACCTTGAGAGCGTTTTTAGCAAGTGATTCATCAGCATTTAGAGAAAGTTCAGTGTGAGAGAAGGAGAGATGCTGGATAGCTTTTTCTCTCTTTTCAAACTCCTTCAAAACACCAGCCGATCATCATTAGGCAGAGAGGGTGGATGAAATGTTGTCGCTGATGAAAGGAAATGGTATGAGAGGCTGGTGTGTGTGTGTGTATGTATGTGTGTCACGGGTGGCTGAGTTCAGAGAAGAAGAAAAAAAAGCTTCATTAGTGCATCGCTCTTAACTGCCATTACTGACTCTCTGGCATGTCCCTGTCTCAGACCTGCCTGTCATGGCCCATCGCCGTGGCACCCACCGCCGCCGTGGCGACTCCTAGGTGACAGGGGGCTTTTTTGAACACAGCCAATCACGGAACCCTGTCACTCCTCTTCCTCTATGCACCACTAAACCCTCACAGTCATCGCCATACCAACCCCCTTGCTGACAGACAGCCCCCTGATTGGTTCAGGCCATTGCATTCATGCTCGGCATGCTAGGAAATACCCCTTTGCATACAGCTGTCAGACTGGAGGAAATATGCATTGCGGCACGTTAGCACATGGGTAGTTTGTTCTCCGCTCACCTCCCCACTAGATAGCCTGTGAGCGCTTAGCACACCGTTATACCGTGGTTTCTGTCGCATCTGTCTTCAGTTGGGTGCTATACATTAATTGTGTTGAGATAGGAGAGCCTTCTGTCATGGTATGTGAAATGCACTGGGTGTCTCATAAAGCATTATGTAAGTTCAACCCATTCTTCCTAGTTTCTGAGGATGTTTTAAAATTTGCCTTCATCATGCAGATATTAGTTAGGTCCTCCTCATTGAAACTGATGAGAATCCAAAGCACGCCTACTCTTAAGACATACTGAATAACAGCTTTACTGCAGTGACACATCCAGTGTCTCCCTCTGTTTTTCCCACTCCTGTATGAGTATGGCATCACAGGAAAGGCTCTTTGAAAATATTTTTCAAACATGACATACATGACTGCTTTGTTTTTTCAGTAGTTTGGGGATGTATGGATGTATGACACCAAGCAACAACCTCTCCATTCCCATCATGCATCTGCAAGACACAACAAGTAATTTCCGTGTGGCAGACGCGCTATCGTTTACCTATGAGCTATAAGGTCATTTACGCTCGCTCTATGGGAAGAGTGTGGAGACGTACGATGTTCACGGCATTAAAGCTCTGCAGTTAATGAAAAGCAGGTCCTTTTGAAGGCCATGGCAGAACTGACCAACACGTACGGCGCCAGGGGACCGCACAGCGACGGTGTTGGTGACTTTTTTCCCCCTTCGATGCGCAAAGAAAACCACAACATTAAAGCGTCAATTTGCTTATTATTCAGCGTTAAAGGATGACAGTGCTGTGGGGCAATTAAATCCGCTGAGAGATCCCAGCCCCCACCCCCCCCACTCACCCTCCACGAGTTTTCCTTTGCACCTTGTGCGTATTAGCGCGAGGCTCTCTCTCTGACGGCCCGGACTGAAAATCCATACCTAAGGGCCTGAAATGGCATAATATGAGCAATTAAGTCTTCCTTTTAGAGGCTCTGCACTGATCCCGGATGGGGTTGTGTGTATGTTTGCGTGTGTTGGGGGCATAACATTGCTTGGCAGCCAGCCTACAAGCTCTCTCTCTCTCTCTCTTTCTCTTTATGTCTGTGTGTGTATGCGTGTGTGTGTGTGTGTGTGTGTGTGTGTGTGTGTGTGTGCGTGTGTGTAAGTCAAATGAGGGCTCACTTCAAAAAAATCCTGACCTCCAGCTCATGTGGTGTGCTTATAGTACTCGCTGTAGAGAGGCATTACAAACAAACCCAGCTGCCGGTCAATGGCGAGGCCTGGTTGTTGTTCTCCCCCGAGCCTGATCTATGGACAGGAGAGGGAGAGGAGGAGGCTGGCTGACTGGATTCAGTTGTCACACAGGGAATGAGGAGTAGGCGAGTAGAACTTTCAAAGCTCTTATTTTCCTAGTTAGTTATTTTTCAAAAAAGCACTTTCTTTGTCTGTAATTGTGTGAGTGCGCATGTGTGGTGTCTGTTAGTGTGTAATGAGTCTAAGTGTGGTGTGGACAATTGAGTGTCTTCAAGCATACGTAAATACATGCATATTTGAGCATTTGTATATTATCATGTATTTATCTGTGAAAGTGTGTATGTTTTGCAGAGCGCAGAATATGTGAATATGTTGTATGTGTGAGTATGTTGTATGTGTGTGTGTGTGTGTGTGTGTGTGTGTGTGTGTGTGTGTGTGTGTGTGTGTGTGTGTGTGTGTGTGTGTAATGGGGCAGGGGGCTGAAACAAGTGACCTTTCAGACAAACAGAGGTGCCCCGGCTGGAACAAATGGTGGCCTGTTGGGCTCAGATGCTCACTGGTGGATGGCATTGATCCGCTGAAACAATGGGGCCCACCACACACATTAATAAACAACCCGGCGCCAATCAGCTCCCCATTCACACCTCCGCAGCAATGGGCAGAGATGGGGAGGGGGTGAAACAGGGATTTTCATAAGCTTTTAGAGCTCTTTTATTAACACTCCACAATGAGGGCAACATTTGCATGATTTTTAATGGCCTTAGTCACTTCCTCCCTCTCTTTCTCTCTTTCTCTCTTTCTCTCTTTTTCTTTTTCTTTTTCTCTCTCTTTATCTCTCTCTCCCTTCCTGCCACATTTGTTTCTCTTTTGACCCATGCCTTAGGTCTCTGTATGAGGTATAGTTAGCTAACCCTGCTTAGTAACAAATTGTTGTACCTGACCGTTTGATGCCCGGCCCCTTCGTTTGAACAGCACTCTTTGTAGTGTCTCTCTGGTGTTCACACCCTCTAATGCGCCCTTGCGCTCTTTAAGGTTTATATCAAAACCGCCCGGAAGATGTGCAGGAGGAGGAAAAAAGAGGAGAGAGATAATCCCGGAGAGGGAGAGAAAAAGAGTGGAATCTTTTATTGAAAGTGATGGGATTATGGGCCAAGACCTTCCTCGGTGCAGTGGCTTAGATAAGGTTCACGGATTCGGCGCGTGAGATTGCGTGGAAATCAAGCTCCCAGCTGGGCACGGGATCGCAGGGAAGCATGAAAATGACTGCTGATGTCTGAGTGGGTTCGACCCCTTCTGTATGAAATGCTCTCGAACAACAGAAGGAGAGAGAGAAAGAGGGAGAGAGAGAGAGAGAGAGAACATAACCATACCCTAAGAAAGAAAGAGGGCAAGCAAGCAAGAAAGCTAAAGAAAAAGGAGCCTGAATGTGACTGCATCTGGAATCTGTTTTCTGGATGAGCACCAGCACCAATGTTTAAAGAGTTATTAAAATCCTTCTTTTGTTTCTCTTCCCTTACCCCAGTGTGTGCACGCACACACACACACACACACACACACACACACACACACACACACACACACAAGCTCACACGTAATCTCTCTTTCTCACTGTCTTCTCAAAAATACACACACACACAAACACAAAATCTCTCTCACTCTCTCGCTCTTTTTCTCACAAACACACATTCACACACACACACACACACAGACACACAGACCCTCTTCTCAGAGTTTAAACATGATGACTGTAACTGAAAATCTGGCAACAGCGCTGGGGCGTTTTGATTGGGTTGTGCAGTTTTATTGTGCTGTTGCTATTTTCATTACTTTTATCACTGCTCCCCCGCATCTATTTCTCACACAAGAAACACAATGAGAAAGAGAAAGAGATAGAGAGAGAGAGTGTGTGTGTGTGTGTGTGTGTGTGAGAGAGAGAGAGAAATGGAGCACCCTGGTGAGATTCTGCTGTACTTTCCTTCTTGTTCGACATGCTGATTAGAGCGGATTTTGACACAAAAGCAAGAATTTAGTTTCCACAGAGATCTCTTGTCCCCCCTCGCTGCCACCTCTACTGCTCTTCTTCTCCTCTCTCTCTCTCCCATCCTCTCGTGTCTCCCCTACTATTCCATAATCACCCAGACACACACATAGGCACACACGCACACACACACACACACACACACACACACACACATAGGCACCGTTCTCAAACAGCCCATAATTTCACAAAGCAATGGCCAGTTCGCTATCTCCCCGTCCCCTCCTCAGAAGACAAAAAAGCAAAAGCCAGGCTACCTGATTAGGTATTCAGAGGCTCCAGCGGAGGCCCCTAAATGAATCTCAAGCGCACTCTCCCTCCCTCCCTCCCTCCCTCCCTCCCTCCCTCCCTCCCTCTCCCTCTCTCTCGCGCACTCTCTTTCTCTCAGCTCTATTCTTCTGAACAGTGTGTGTGTGTGTGTGTGTGGTAGGCCTCTGCTTTCGGCCCAGGTAATTGTGAGTTCACCAAGCTGTGAAGGGATCGAGTGCACCCCCCGTACGCCCCTCCCGTTAGCCCCCCCCCCCCCCCCCCCCACCCCCACCCCCAGCCTCTCGCGCACTCCCTTGAAAAAGTGGAAAACACAATCTGAATTAAATCAATTGGCCTCCCATTTATTTATTTATATGAGTTTACACCGCAGTGCTGAGAGACGCTAGATGCTACTGTTTTTCAACTTCTGTTCCTTGAGAAGGAATGCTGCTGCACGGTCAATTGGAAATTTAACAAAAGAAGCAGTTGTGACGTATTTCTTCTTAACATCAGCCCTCGAATCATTACAACCAGTTCTTGTTTTTCTCATTTGCTTAACTGGCAGCCCTTTATGCGTTCTTGAGTCCTGCCAATTCATTAGTTTTTCATTTTGGCTTCTTGGGAAGAACGCTTGAAGGACGCGTGTTAAGATCCTCGATGCAAGGGACGATGGCTAAAGTGAGAAAAAATCTGTACCCTTGTCAGAGTGGAGTCGGAAATGAAAACCCCCTACTCTGCTCTCCTCTCCTCACTTCTCCTCTCCCCTCCCCCACCTATACTCTGCTCTCCCTCTCCTTCGGAACACCATAAAAAGACAGCTTGAGTGATAGGAGAGGGGCAGTGGACTAGAATATAAAATATTTAGAGTGCCTCTTCCTTCAGTGGCGAGGAGTGTGAACTGTACTTATCTCTGGCTTTGCCAATGTGTGTTTTTCTTTCTTCATAGAAAAAGAGACGGGGGTTTAGAGGCAGAGGGAGAGAGAGAGGGGGGTAGAGGGGGACTAAGGGAAAGGAAAAGAGAGGGGAGAGATGGAAAAAGGGAGGGGTAGAGAGAGAGAGAGAGAGAGAGAGGCAGAGACAGAAGTAGGAAGGGTGGGGGAGAAAGAGAGCAAGGGTGGAGAGGGGGCGGTTTAACAGTGTGTGTGTGTGTGTGTGTGTGTGTGTGTGTGTGTGTGTGTGTGTGTGTGTGAATGAATGTGTGTGTATGTGTCTGTGGTACATGTTGAGAGAGAGTAGTGCTGTTCTGTGGCTAATGGGATAAGGCTGACTTCACAGTCAATATTACGACCGGCGCGTGTACACAACTACTGCACAAACCAGACACTGACTATCCTTTCTGGGACTGGCAAGTCCACACAATATGCAATGCCTCCGAGCCTAAGCTGAAAGCGAGCTAGCCGTTTCAAGGCTAGTGTGGACGAGAGGGGAGAGAGAGAGTGAGCGAGAGAGAGAGAGAGAGAGAGAGAGAGAGAAAAGGCTATTATCCAACATCATTAAATTTCCAATTTTACACATCAAATGAGAAAGGACACGAGTCTGAGAAGAAAAAAGAAATACTCAACATTAAACATTAACATTAAAAAGATATATACTGGGGAAAAAAAAAGAAAACTGAAAACGAATAACCCTGGAATTACTTTCCTGAACTGAGAGCGGATGACGCAAGAATGTGTACGTAAGACTAGCTATTTTTCAACGATACACCCAGAATTGACGCTGTACCAGCCTGCCATGCTGTGCATAATACATCAAAGTAAGCACTGCAAAAAACCACAGTGAGAATAAACCTTGCCAGAGTCCTACAGTTCACCAGCCTCTACTTGACATTAAGCACAAATGCACACAGAGCAGAGTGCAACAACAGGAACATGTTAGCACAAAAGCCACTGTGATGCCCTTCAAGGAATGCACTACTTTTTTTTAGCAGAGGGAAACAAAAAAAAGCGATTACGAATGAGAAGGAAAAGGATTATACAAAAGAGAAGCCAAGCGGCCGGTGTCCTTCAACTTATCTGATGGAAACGTGGGCTGTTACCACTGACATTTGTTATTTTTCACTAAACCTGTATCTTTTCTTTCTTTCCTATTCTTTCTCTCTCTCTCTCTCTCTCTCTCTCTCTCTCTCTCTCTCTCTCTCTCTGTGACAGAAGCTGGCTGTAAGAAGTTGTCCTGTGGGGCCGGCCAAGCCTCTTTCCCTCATCAAGCCGAGCAGTCAGAGCATAGCCATCTCCGTGGTGCCGGCGAAGGCTCCCGTTTCCATGGTGACCGCACACATTAATGGACAAAAGGCGGCGAGCTCAGAGCCGCTGCAGACGTCGCCCATCAACCTCCAAACGGCAAGCAGAGTGATGGCGAGCAGCGTACACCCCTACAGCCGCAGAGTAGGAGAGCTGCCCCACTCACAGGTACACACCCAGCACACAGTTCAAACACTACACAACACCACATAACACAACACTACACAACACTACACTACTCTACACAACGCTACACTACACTACACTACACAACACTACACAACACTACACTACACTATACAACACTATACAACACTACACAACACTACACTACACTACACTACACTACACTACACTACTCTACACTACACTACACTACTCTACACAACACTACACTACACTACACAACACCACACTACACTACACTACACTACTCTACACAACACTACACTACACTATACAACACTATACAACACTACGCAACACTACACTACACTACACAACACTACACTACACTACACTACTCTACACAACACTACACTACACTACACTACACTACTACCTCACACAGGTACACACCCAGCACACAGTTCAAACACTACACAATACCACACTATTACCTCACACAGTCACACACCCAGCAAACAGTCTAAACACTACACAGCATTACAGACACTACTTCACCCAGTCACACAACCAGGATACACAGCCGGCCACACTACAGTAACACTACACACTACTGTTTCACACTAATGCCACACAACTAGGTTTCACACCCAGTCCCACAGCAGAAACACTACTACACTACTACTTCAAACAGACATATAACTAGGTTTAATGCCCAATCACACAACACAAATACTACCCTACACTACACTACACTACACTACACTACACTACACTACACTACTCTACACTACACTACACTACACTACACTACACTACTCTACACTACACTACACTACTCTACACTACACTACACTACACTACTCTACTCTACACTACACTACACTACACTACACTACTCTACTCTACTCTACACTACACTACACTACACTACTCTACACTACACTACACTACACTAGATAACACACATCCACACTACCAGGCTACAAGCCCAGCCACACAGCAACCATTACACAACACTACTACCTCACACATCCACACAACTTGGTTTCTACTACACCAGGACGACACTACTGGCTGTATACAGCTGCGACTGCATTGAACAGAACTACACAGCACTCGTGAATGAAGACTTTAGCCTACTATAGTATTACTAGATAAATACACACAACTCTCACAACTATACAGTAAGTATACCACACAGTTATAGTAAAACTGTGGTCAACTAAGTTGCACAGCACTGCACCTACAATGACATAACTGCTTATTAGATGCTGTTATACAGCTGTATTAGTCACAATCACACATTATAAAACAATTACAGTATATTACATACGGCAACTATACAGTAGCTGCACCTATATTAGGCTTCGTGTCATGACATCATAGCTGCAGCAGTACTGTAGTGCAACTACAATATAATCAATGTATTTCTTAAAAATAAACTCCTTATCTGTCTTAACTGTAAACCATATAGGAATGAAATCACACGGTACATTATGTTTAGAGCTGCAGCCAAACTACCACATGACCACAAAACACTGCAGTATAATACACAACCATGTACTACACACACTAACAAAACATAATCAGTGATACCACAGAACTATCTCGGTGTGTTGACAGATAATGACTTGGAGGAGCGCAAAACACTGCAGTATGTAGACTAGAGAAGATCATAAATTGTAATAAGAAGGTGTAGTAATGTCCCCATGTGTTCCTCCCTGTAGTACTGGGCTCACAGATGTAAACACACAGATGCACAAGACCGCAGGGTTTCCGTTCGCCAGAGCAACACTTTGAATTCACCGACACACCTCACGTCACGTGACACCATACACACAGGAGACTTTATTCCATCAGAAATACAAGCTGTGCTATCAAGGATGCCCTCCAACTCCTCCCCTGCTCCCCACCAGACACACACACACACACACACACACACGCACGCGCGCACACACACACACACACACACACACACACACACACACACACACACACACACACACACACACCACACTACATTAGCATGTATCCTAGTGTTGTCGTTAGTCATGTATTGCCTTAACTAAGGGTGAAACTACTGCTTAATGCACTGCTCTGGGAGCATGCTGTTTCTTATATTGGTAGGTAATGGTGAAAGGCTTTCTCATTCATTTAGGAACTATGAGAAAGTACATGGCCATTGATCAGAATCCGAAATGGGTGTCTTGCCAAGTAGGCTTCCGCATATGAGGAATTTGATATCAGTGTCACTTCAGTATGTTTTTAAAAGTCAGGGAGAAACGAGGCATTGTGGAGGTATGTGATGGAGAACGAGTGAAATAAAAGAAGAGAGAGGAAGAAAAACAAAAAGGGCCAGAGGTGATAGAGTTGTGGCGCATCTGAATGTCAGTCACTTGAGGCTGGGAGTCGAGTCACTCCCTACACGCCTCACTGATCAACCCCTCCCTTGTCACCCCCCTCTCATCTGCCCCCCCCCCCCCTCCCGCTTGCCGTGAGGCAGAGAGTGTGTGCGTGTGTGTGTGTGTGTGTGTGTGTGTGTGTGTGTGTGTGTGTGTGTGTGTAGCTCAGGGTCAGGCAGAGGGATTGTTTTACTGCTCTTTATGGCTGCATTGTTTCGGCGAGAGTGGATAGGAGAGGGTGGGATGTGGGACTAGTAAGTGTGTGTGTGTGTGTGTGGGTTGGTGAGTAAGGAGGGAGGGGGATAGCTTTTAAAACTCCCCCTCTGTCCTCCCAGCTGCCTCACTCATGGGTAGCTTTTAAGAAAAAAACTCAGGTCACAAATTTCACATTGTTTCCACTCCCCCCATCCCCACCACCACCCACCCCCTCCCATCTTCTCCGAATCCTAACCAAGCAGTGGGCGATGGCCAAGACAGAGAACAGTCGGTGGCCATTTTGTTTTGGAGTGAGTGATGGATGGATGGAGTGAGTGCGAGTGTGTGAGTGACTGAGTGAATGACCGAGTGTGTGTGTGTGTGTGTGTGTGTGTGTGTGTGTGCTGAGGGTGTGGCACGGTGGCTCAGGTGGCTCAGGTGCTTGCACTGCCGCCTCACAGCAAGAAGGTCATGGGTTCGATTCCCGCATGGGGCGCTGTTGGCTCTGGGGGCCAGGTCCTCCCCAGACCTTCAGTGCTCAGGTGGGCTATCTCCTGGGCCTTTCTGTGTGGAGTTTGCATGTTCTCCCCGTGTTTACAAGGGGTTTCCTCCACTAAGAACCCCAACAGAAAAACATGCAAAAAGAACAGAACAATCCTGTCCGTCCCTGACCGAGACGGACGGTTCACTTGGTCCCTGGGCGCTGAGAAGCTGCCCACTGCTCCTGGGGGGTCCTGGAGGAAGGACGTCCTGGGATGGGAAAAAAGCAGAGCAAGAATTCACGGCGACCTCAGGCCTGCGCGTGTGTGTGTGTAGTGTGTCCTGGTCGCCTCCATATATATAACACGTGTGAGTTGTTCGTGCAATAAAAACTGACTGCAGTCAGCCTTGTTGTTGTGTGGAGCGGGACGCGGCTAGACACGCGTAGGTCCCCCCCGACCACCTGGGCACTAATGTGAGGATCGATAATGAGGTGTAATTGGATTGGTGACATTAGTGCCATTGTCTCAGTTCACTAGCACTCAGACAACCTTCCGCCCCTTATGTTTTTAATAGGGTCCGCTGTGCGGCCACAGAAGGTTAATATAGGGCAGAGTGAAGAACAACAACAGCAGCAACAACGATAACAAAAACTTTACTAGCGAAATTCATGGCCCCTTGCACTGATATGACAGGCCTTTTAAACAAATACAGCACTCCCTAAGGTTGAGTTAGCGTAGCTGTTGTTATGGTTACTGGATAAGATCACTATGTTTTTTATCCTCAAAGTCATTGTTTTCAAATCAAGTCATCCTAAAAATGGTTAGTGGTTCCCTATAGTCTATTACCCCTTAATTAGCTGCTCAGTGTGATCAAATAATGGCTTAATTCTGTTGAATTACTTAAGAACTGTATTATACAGCAGTTAATTAAATTATAACATGAGGTGCCATGCCTGTTTGGGGGCTCAACATGAATATCTTTGAGGAGTGTGACTGGAGCAGCGGTGCTGCTTTGAATGTACAACACCTACGTTACACTGAAGAAAATGATACATTCAGAAGGAATGTAGATTTGGAATTCTGAGAAATACTGTGACTGTGACAATTCTTTTAATTATATATTTTTCACTTATTATTTTGCCTTTGGATGTTCCTTTTGCTTTCATTGGATTGCCAGTGTTGTGATTGGATTGACAGTGTTTGAAATAGAAAATAAACTATAAATACTATATACTGTATAAGCTATAGAAATAAACTTGCCTTGCCTAAAATATTTAGGCGGACATATTGTCTCTTGGATAATGTATTCTCAGTAATGCCTTCCTTTGTTTTTTTTGTGACACTCTATTTCCCCAGCTTGTGGGAAATGTTAAAGTGTCAAATAGACAGCAATAGTCACACTGCAGAGCAAGTTGAGTGAAGACTGTGTGTGAACGAGGGCCGTCGCTATGTCTGCACAGTGCTTCATTTCACTAATTGCAAAGGCGACAGCGAAAAAGAGCCTTTGCTTTAGGTAATTACGCCTAAGGACACGGTTTCCATCTGAGAAGGCTGACTAGAAAGGATTTAATTTTGCCTGATTAAGACTTTGTATTTCCACTAGCCTTAAATAGCCCGGGTGCACGCTGGGGTGATAAAGTATGTTTCTGGTCGTACTGCTGGGCAAAACAAAAAAAGAAGGAGAACAGAACATTTCATCTCCCTCTGGGGTTTAAGTCCAATTTTATAAAACATAGCAGACGACGTGAGTTACATCGATTTGTGTGTGCTTCCGGCTCCTATAGCAAAACTGAGACATAGTCAGCTGATCATACCCACCTTGTGAATGAAAATTATTTGAAATGCCTAGCAGTTGTGTCACAGGTAAGACAGACATGTCTCATTTAATATCAGAAGCAGCAGTGTGTTTATGGGAAAGAAGGCCCTCTGCAAACCTCACCCCAGCAGAGACGTGTTATTCTCTGGCCATTCGGTTAATGAGGAAGCAATTAAATATTTGGGGTTCAGGTGGCGTTCACTTTCTTATTCGCTTCCTGCCTACAAGCTAGCACATGAATTTCTTAGATGGCAAAACAGAAGTTTATTTATTAATGTCTTTTTTTATGGCCAGGTTTGAGAATGGCGATATTGAGAGAGAGAGAGAAAGAGAGAGAGAGAGAGAGAGAGAGAGAGAGAGAGAGAGAGAATGTGCACTTCTCTTTTATGGCCCCAATCCTGCCATTTTCTCAAAGATGTCTTTATCCTCCTCAGGACAAGCCAAGGTTATCTCGTTCCTCAGTCAGCCGCTCGTGTCATAAGCGAGAGACGGATGAGGTACAGCGGAGTCACTACAACTTGGCTTTGGGGAAGAAATCTCTCTGGCGCTCTGGTGCCTCTCTCTCTCTCTCTCTCTATCTCTCTCTTTTTAGTCCCCTATCCGAGATGGTTTATAATTATCATGGGGTGCAGAAAATGTAAATCAACTTCCTATCCTAAACACTTGCACACACACACACACAGTCTCATACACACACACACACACACACACACAGTCACACACACACACGCGCCTCCCACATGGTCGTAATGTGCGCATGCATATTCAGTGGTGGGTGAGGGTGTTTTACTGGGCAGGAGTGTTTCCCTGGAACAGCTGGGCGCAGTGGAATGGTGCATGGACATATGCACTGGGCCTGGCATGCGCGAATGCACAGAGGCCTGCGCGCATTCATATATGCCTGCATTACGTGGCGGTTGCGTTGGGATGCGGGCCGCAGCAGCCGGATGCCAGCGCTGTAGGGCCCTCCGGGGAGAGCTTCAGACTGTACGCCTCGCAGCAAATGAACGAGATAGGCGCCGTGCCCACTACATCAATGCCATCCATCCCCCAACCAACCCACTCTGCATTTCCCTGGGCACCTCTGGGGGTACCACCGTGCTACTGCCACGCGAGCAGAACCTGTGACGTACATCTCTCTCTTATGCTCCATCTCTCTTTAACTCTCTCTCTCTCTCTTTCTCTCACACACACACACACACACACACATATATACTTCATGACCCAGCAGCCCTGGGTAATGGACCCCGGGAACATGTTACATACTAGTGCCAGCCTTAATTGAATTGTGCAGTGCCCGCATGTATGCTGTACAAAGCTGGTTTCGCCTTGTGAGTGCCCTTCTTTAATATTTCCACACCATAAGCACCGGCAGTCCACAGGGGCTGAAATCCCCCACCTCAGAGATACGAAGGGGTCAAACGAGTGGGCACCCACTGGTGCATCAACTTCACACAAGGCTTAACTGGTACATTTAGTGTCCCCTCACACTTTGGGTGTTCGAGTGCCGCGGCATACTGATTTAACTCCGCTAATGAGGTTTTTTCTAAGCTCCAGAGGCATCTGGGGGCAAATCTGGGTGTGATGTGTGTGTGTACCGCACAGGAGAAGGATATATATCTGCCAGGGCAGAATAAACAATTTCAGAAAAAAAAAGCTGCGGCCATATGATTAAACCATTTAGTCCAGCATGAGGCAGATTAAAAGGAAGAGCTCTCTGTGTGCTACCGGCCAAAACAGCGGCTTGTCCGCCAATATGCCCACTTTATCATTGGACTAGACCCCTGTAATATCAGTATTTCACTACCTGAGGTTTTTTTTTATCTCAGTGTCAGAGACGAGATTAAGTGAATGTAAATACATGCTCCTCTTCCTGGCAGACAGTGATTTTGGTCTATAACACTGCCCCCTAGTGGTATGTCACAAAATCGGAACTGTGAGATGCAGGAGAGAAAATGTCTGTTTTCACCACTAGGTTACAGACATGTAATCACCTTGATTTAGTTATGTCATCTGTCTTTTTGTGATTGAGCGTACTGTGCAGAGATCAACATGTCCATACCTATTTCTAGTTTCTCCCTTACTGCTGCACTTTAGGTAAACATACTCAAATGCTTTTTTGACCATCCTCCTTCAACCACAAATTATGTACAATGAATACTCAGACACAAAACAGTCAACCAGGCTGCTAATTAAGAAAACCAGGGACATGGTTAAAGTAATGAGTGTCTGGTTCTATACTAATCTGGGTCTAAATGCTAAACAGTTCACTGGTAAGGAACAGTGTAAATCTGTGTGCTATACTGACATGTAAGTAGGCAGTTTTTTTTTTACAATTGACTGAATGAGTCAATGTGTGGCCGTGTGTACGCAGAGAAAAAGATGACGGCTACCAGTGGTGTGTGAGGTAGCTGGCGGCCATGTCAGCAGCAGTAGTGAGTGGGACTACCTCGGACCTCTGGCTGCCCCCTCTACGCTCACCTCCGCCTTCCAGGAACACAAACACAATTAGCTGGCCTATGCTATGGCTTGGATTAGCGCAAACAAATGCCCCCATGATGCCCCGTAATTACTGTGCGCCCAGGAAGCAGCGTGGCTGGCTGTGTGTGTGTGTGTATGTGTATGTGTGAAAACGGCACCTTGCCACACACACACACACACACATCGAGTTTGAAAGTTATGAACTGATGACTAGGGAAATAACCTGCTTCCTGGCGAACACTCAAAACTGATTTTTCCTCTAGCATGTTGACTGCTGCCGCGCTCTCTGAGTGAATTCTCAGGCTCATGAGATCAGCAGTAGGGACGGAACAGTGGGGAGAATCTGTGGTTTACCTCCTGTGGAGCTAGCGTGCGCACACACACACACACACACACACGCACACACAAACACACACAGCGCTCTTCCACACAACAGGAGTAGCGTCTCACCAACCCTCCCCGCAGCCTCCAAAGGAAACACTGATCAAATGATCACAGACGAGGGCTGTGTTCCTCAAAAGCACTGCTGTGCTATGACCAACGCAACTGACAGGGAGTGTTCAAGACGATTGAGTCTGAGGGAAGCTGCTGAGCAGGGGAGTGGTAGCAATGACATCCAAAACCCCATAAGGTCCTGGGTAATTTGTCAGTCCCATCTCCCACCCACTCATTTCCTGTCTGCTCTCTACTACCATGCCATGTCCAGAAGGCTAAACATTTTTAAAAAAAAAATGTATTTGTGTCGATGGTCATAGCACAAACACTTTTTTTGGAAACGCAGTCCCAAGACTCACAAGACATGTTTCAATAGTTAATGGTTACGGGTCTGCCCAGATTTAGATCTGTGTGATGTGTGGTACTGTGCTTATGGTTATACGTCCCGTTGGATACCAAACCGCAGTGGCATGGCTTGATACTGAAACTGTCATATCAGATCTGTGTCTGGGAGCAACAGTCAAATGTAGCCTACTTTTTCCTCCGATTGATTTTGATTGACAGGTTGAAGTGCCAAAAGGTGTATGCTGGCATGAGTACACGCTGAACGGCATGAAAGTCACTGAAATATTGTCAGGTCATTTTACATCATCCCTGCACTCACTCACACTCTCTCTCTTTCTCACACACACACTGACACGTATATAGACACTCGCTCACACACACACACTCACACATACACTCACATTCACATACTCTCGATCTGTCTCACTCTCACAGACTCACCCGGCATATTGGCATGTGACAGGTGTGTGTTCACAGCGTCTCCCTGTGATGATGTGTCAGAGCTCTGCACTGTCATTCAGCGCAGCTTCACCTAAAAGAGATCAGAGAGCAGCGCCGGATAGGAGACAACTGCTGGAATCAGACCCCCCCACCCCACCCCCCCACCTCTAAAAAACAGACAGGGAGAGAAGAGGAGATAAATAAACCTGAGAGAAAAAACAGTGTCTGTTATAGATCCATGGCCTCTCACTTGCTCTCCCCTCTCTCTCTCTCTGTCCTCTCTCTTTCTTCCTCTCTTTCTCTCTCTCTCACTCTCTCTCTGTCCTCTCTCTTCCTCCTCCTCTCTCTCTCCTCTCTCTTTCTTCCTCTCTTTCTCTCTCTCTCTCTGTCCTCTCTCTTCCTCTCTCTTTCTTCCTCTTTTTCTCTCTCTCGCTGTCCTCAATCTTCCTCTTCCTCTCTCTTTCTTCCTCTCTTTCGCTCTCTCACTTTCACCCCCCCCCTCTCTATCTCTGTCATCCTCTTTCTTCTCCTCCTCCTCCTCTCTCTCTGTATCTGTCTGCTGTGTGTGCACTTTTCGCCCCTTGTGAGGAGCTCTGATGACACACCAAATGATAACAAACACAGCAACTCTCCGCTGATAAACCACTGCCTAGGCTTCTCTCTCTCTCTCTCTCTCTCTCTCTCTCTCTCTCTCTCTCTCTCTCTTTCTCTCCCTCTCTGGGGCTGTCCCTCTCTTTTTTCACAATCCCTCTCTCTTTCTCTGTCTCTCCATCTTTCTGTCTCAGCTACCCATTCATTCGTTCCACCTATCATCTACACATCCAGATCAAAGCTGTCTTGTCCTTCATCCTGCTATAAATATACATTACATACTGCGACAGCATCACAGGCAAATCCATAGATTCCATAGGGTTTTCCCCCTATCCTCCTCTTTTTCCCGCCTTTATTTTCCCTCACACAGATTTCTTGTCAGAAAGCTTTCATGTGCCAAAATAGGTCAGTATGGTAGTGTAGGTAGCTGATATTTCCACAGGGCATAGCTCTGCACTTCAGCTACCACAGCGCAATTTTGTACCAGATAAAAGAAAACATAGGTCCACACGCCAGCAAAGACCTCTGGTCTGCTTCCCTGTATACTCCATAATGCACTAGAATACGGTTCTGCAGTGGTGTTATTAGTTTAGTTATGTAAGCAAAGTCAATCCAGATGGAGGCATATCCACACGAATGCTTTAGGGATATGGTAAACAGACCTGCAGCTTCAAGAAAAAAAAATGAAAGTAGGGAAAAGCAAATCAGTTGCTCACACTTCAAAACTGAACAGACTGAACAGAACACCTGCTTGCTCCAGAACTGCAAATTTGTAACAACTTGCGCATACATTTCTCAGTGTTTAATACCTACATTGGGATTTGGTCCTCATGCACTATGAATAGCCTTACCCTAACCATCCTGTGCGCCCCCAACATCCGAAACCTACCTATCTCAACCATACGTTCTTTTGGAGGATTTTAGCCGTCAGGCAGCTAAGACGTGGCGCTGGCCTTTAGGATAGGAACACAGTGGAGGGGAAGCGATGGTGAGACACGGCACAGCAAAGCTCTCTGAAACCTGAGGCCTGAACAGACACCTCAGCCATGACAGAGTACCACCGCCGTCGGACAAAAACGGCAAACAGCTCAAAGAGCTTTTCAATTCATCATGTGGAAGAAAAGAATAGAAAAAAGACTAAACGATTTTCCTCTTGCTTTTTTTTGTTCGTTTTTTTTTTTGTGTGACTCCGACAGTCAGACAGAAAAAGGAGGCAGGGGGCAGGATAGAGAGATAAAGGAGAGGAACCTACGTGCCTACTCATTCTTTTCCCCCAATTCTTTTTCTCTCTCGATTCTCCCTCTCTCAATCTATTTCTCTCGGTGTCTGTCTGGTTCATAACGGGCAATGTTGGCATGCCCGTAGGGCATTACAGGTAGGCGTGAGTTGGACAGAGAGACTATATACCTCCGCTGCACTTCTCATCACTGACAGACAAATTTCACAGTGACACTCCCCCTCTCTGTCTCACACATTTGGTCAGTGTGTATGTATGTGTGTGTGTGTGTATGTGTGTGTGCTGGGGACGTGGGCGTTTGCAGTGCAGCAAACTTAGTCGTTTAGGGATTTGTCTTTTTAAATCATTGTTTGGAGAGGAGAAGGAGGAGGAGGGGCGACAGTTGGAAATAGGGGGAAAGAAGGCAGAGGAGAAAAAAAAATAAGTTTGAGATTGAGTCTCTCTCTGTCTCTCTCTCTCTCTCTCTCGCTCTGTCTCTCTCTCTCTCTCTGTCTCTCTGTCTCTCTGTCTCTCTCTGTCTCTCTCTCTCTTGAGGAGGCCTCTGAGTCCATGCTGGGTTTGGGGGAAGAAGGGGGCCACAATTACGAAAATGAATGCTCTTGCATCGCCAGGATTTTCATCTTGGCTGTTGCCATGGGAACAGGCCTGGAACCCCCCTGCTCCCCACACACACACAAACCCTACCCCCAATCCCCCTTTCACTCACACACTGTTCTCCCTCACTCTCTTAGCTCTTCGTCGTACAATGAAATGGAGGGATTTTGTTGCAGAAAAAAACACAGACTGAAAGCTGAGAGCAAGGAGCCTGAAAACTTTACCTCTGCAATTTTCTCATCTATCTTTTCCTTAGAGGAGAGAAATATAATGAGAGATAGACTAGGAGAGAGATTGATAGATCGGTAAAGAAATAGCTTGAGAGGCAGAGAGAGAGAGAGAGAGAGAGAGAGTGAGCGAGAGAGCTCATATCATGTATACAAAACACCGGGTTAAAAAAACAGACCCTTAAAATGTCATGGCTGAGGGAAAAAAACAGCACAAAGCTCCTCATGTGCATTGGCAAGAGCTCTCTATTTTAGCCAGCAGACAAGACAGGCACAGAATAATTCACCTCCACTTCACCGCCACTGGCTGCTGAGACAGCCCATCAGCATGGCAAATTACCACCGCACCACACTTTCCCATTACGTTGTCATTAACATTGCACGTCATCTGCACGACGGAGCATCCACGGAGGTTATCCCCTGTTTCGTGTGATAGGCTCTCGACCTTGGGGTGGAATTAGACATTCAAGACTGCCGTCTTCACTATCTTATTACTGAATCAAAAATGCATTCCATGCCGAACCCCGTAACGGCACTGCTAGCCTGAGTTTGCCTGGTCAATGAAGAGCCGTCACATTATTAAACCACTTTGAGTGTGTTAGCGGTTGCTGGCGTTTGTTAATACTAAACCTATTGACAGGGAGATGTGATGGGTCTGTGTGTGTGTGACAGAGAGTGCACGTGTGTCTGTATTTGTATGTGTATGAGCCGTCACATTATTAAACCACTTTGAGTGTGTTAGTGGTTGCTGACGTTTGTTAACACTAAACCTATTGACAGGGAGATGTGATGGGTGTGTGTGTGTGACAGAGTGCACGCGTTTGTGTATTTGTATGTGAGAGAGAGAGAGAGGGAGAGAAGGAGAGAGAGAGAGAGAGAGGGGGAGAAAGAGAAGGAGAGAGAGTGGATGTGTGTGTGTGTACATTGTACATGTCTTTAAGTCTGTGCTTCGCCTGCGTGTCATGTTCCATGGCTCAGCATGTTTTGAGTGGTGTTGCTGTCTGGCCCAATCTGCGTGTCAGAGCTTGTTGATGTGTACTGTTCAAATTGGGGGGAATTAGGACAAAAGATCCGACAGCACTTCCCACGGTAACGTGAGAGGGTGTCAAAGAACAATGCCTTGCAGCGGCGTGCTGCTCCAACAGTCACACCGCCTCTTGTTTATGCACACTGCCGTGGGAGACGATGCTACTCTGCACATGAGAGAGACACGTTTCGTTTAGCATTGCATTGCCAGTGATGCAGTGTAACTACACACTTACAACAACATGACATTGAGTAACAACGACTAGCGTAGCGACACTTCATAATTACACAAAAGTTGGGTTAGAGTTAGAATTAGGGTTAGACATATATGGGGACAGTAAGTTTTGTAACGTGCTGATAATTAGTGTGTTACACTGTACATGCTACGTGTTACAGTGTAGTAGGGATACATAATATATTGTCACCGCATATATATAGTTCTGTGAAGCTACCATGTTACTGTAGAAGGTAAAACCCTGTAATGAATGCATGGGGGAATCTTGGGGTTTGGTGTTTTATATGAGAGGATTGCAACCGATAATTAAAGGGGACTGAAGGTTTAAGGTGAACCGATTTCTCTGTGTGCGAGCAAACACCGTTAAGCCAGCTCCGGTGAAGAACCTTCGCCGAAGGCTTTCCGGAGAGGAAGTCTATGTGTGTGTATATGTGTGTGTTTTCAGCACAAGCCAGCAATTCTGCGGGAGATGACAAATGAAACGCACAGAAAGGTCAGACGGTTCTCACAACACCCATGTCTGGTGTATTAATAGAAACATAATTACTAGTCTGAGATGGGGGTGGGCACTTTGCTATTGGCTGTATTGGATATCAGCTGCCCTTTTCATTTTCTCGCTCTCTCTCTCTCTCTCATTCTCGTCCTTCTTCGCTCTATCGTTCTCCTTCTTTCCTGTGTGCATTTTTGTTTCGGTGGATCTCGCATCACCTGATACAGATCATTATTCACAGTGCGCTGTGAATACCATTAGCAAGGGCGAGAGCCGTGTGAGGGCTGGCGCCGGGCTTGGTGTGGCATCTCGGGTGGTGCTGCTGTGCCAGGCAGATATGAGGCTGCCCATGCCACGGGGGGTTGTGACTGGCCAGGCCAGGCCAGGCAAGACCAGACCAGACCAGACCAGAGCTGTCATTCACAGGAAGAGATTCAATAGGGACATGTTTCACCTTCTGTTCCATGCTCAAGTCCGTATGCTAGAGAAGAAAACACTCAGCATTCACCAACCAACATACTGTGATACTAATGTAGATCCAATAAGCTATGTATATGATGATATACTTTAGGTATACAGTAGATATAAGTAAGGAAAGAGAGAGAGAGAGAGATAGTTAGAGAGAGAGAGAGAGATAGTTTGTTTTGAAGGTATGTTTAGTATCGCCAGTTGACACAAATGTGTTCCTATTGTGCGTCTTTTAATCTCTTGGCTCTTGCCCAAAACCAACACCAATCATAAACTGACTATCTTCAGATTGTTCATTTAGTCTGATGTGTTAAAGGACATACCTCATTACACAGCTGCCGTGGTGGTCTAACCCAACTAATGAAGTGCTGTATATATATCACAGGTAGCATTGCACAACCTCTATTACAAGTAATAAGGGAGACAATGCCCTCAGGGGGCCTGTGTTTGTGCTTGTCCCAGCGTCTTTGAGCATGATGTCCCTCAGGTAAAGGCAAACAATCCCAGGCTTTGTTTCTGCTCGCTGGCAATGCTTGGCCCAAACATAAGAGTTTGTAGATGTTGGAGCCTGACAGAACGCACCACAGCCAAGTATTTGTACACGGGAGCCCGGTTGAGCTCTAAAACCGCCCACCCAGCTGCTGTCAGGGGCCTTTGTGTGTTGGCGTAACCACGCTGACTTGTGTAGGGACTGAACCTGCGAAGTCCTGAGAGACTGCGTGTGACCTGAGACGTGTTCAAGTGCCTCTCTTTTCCAAGTCAATCTTGAGTCTGTGCAGTGCTACGGTGGCTTTTACGGCTATCGACAGGGCCTGTTCAATGAGAGGTTTACTGTATAGCAGGCTGAACAAAACACAAATACACACACACACACACACACAGAGAGAGGGAGATGGATGCCTGCCGCAACAAATAAACCCGGGGCCCGAGGCTCAAGGCTTCGGTGGGGAAATTTAATAGCGTGGCCTCATGTGACACGGTGTCGTGACCTGCCCTCCCTTTAGTTATTACAGATCTCTGTTGTTCGACTGGAGAGTCTCTCAAGGTTGTGTAATTGTCCGCAAACACGGCTGGCCTCTAACTTACTTTTCTTACCTGTGTGAGGCGGAACAAAGCAGGGGATGTCACACGTAGGGAGCCCGTCAGGTCAGGCTACAGTGAAATGCAAATGCTGTCCCACAAATGTCACCCCGGCGTATGTGACAACAGTGGAGAGGCACTGACAGGTTTGATCTGCTCAGAAGAAATGAAATCTTGTTCCAAATGGGATTCTTTCCATTTCAACCTTCTTGATACAGACCGAGAAACCCAGATTTACTGAAGATTTGCTTTTGCAAAAAAAAAACACAGATGTATATTTAATCGTGTCCAAGGGAGACTTTCCCATTTTTATCCTCCAGTACACCAGATTGAAAAGTTTTGTTGTTAGAAAATCAGATCTATAAAAGCCGACAAAGCCATTACTTATCTATCATTCATATAAACATTCATGTAACTGCTATGTTTTGACATCTCTCTCTCTCTCTTCCTCTCTCTCTCTCTCTCTCTCTCTCTCTCTCTCTCTCTCTCTCTCTCTCTCCCTCTTTCTCCCTCTGTCTCAGATGCTGGGAACACTCACTGCTGTGCCCATTAAGGTGCCTCAGGTCAGCTCTCTACACCGGCTGGCAGGGCAGGCGCCCACAGTGCTACCTCAGGTACACAAAAACAACACACACACACACACACACACACACACACACACACACACACACACACACACACACACACAAAACACCTACACACACAAAGACACGCACACTCTCACACAAACATGGGACTTATACTGTGCCCATTCACACACACACACACACACACACACACACACACACACACACACACACACACACACACACACACACACACACACACACACACGTACATAGACAGAAAATATGCACTCTGAAAAATTAATACATACCCCTGGATAAACTCATAATAAAACAGCTACAACCCTGTGTGCATTGCTATGGCATGACCTAGATATGGCATAGATTACTGTGGGGTTATTGGATTAAAATAGTTTCTAGACAGCGTCAACACATAACATCCTAAAGCCCTGCCCTTTAAAAGCACACCACTGCACTGACAGGCGTAGTCCCACACAAACCCCTGGGTGCAATGGAAACTGACTGTAAATGAAGCGTATCCTAATGAAACAAACTGGCCCACTTTCTTTACAGTGAACAATGTACATTTGAAAAGCTTCCCTCCGTGTGAGAACCAAAAAAAAACCGACACACACTCCTAAAGCAGCACATTCAGCGCAGCTCTGATGGAGCGGCCATGGTCAGCAGCATCTAGGAGCCTCTGCGGAGCCAAATCTGACAGATTATCTGATAAATCGCCTGTGCTAATAAATCTTCAAGACTCTGCTTCACAGGCTACAGCACCTCCCAATTGGGGCTTTGAACTCAATTAATCCCCGTTGCCACTTTGAGCTCATTTGTTTTCATGGCTTTTACTGGATTAGTGGATCAGTTGGAGAAGATGTTATTGGAGCTGGGGGTTACTGCTTGCCAGGCCATGTTGGTCACTGTAGGGCTACTAAATGGTCACTAGGTGGCAGCAGAGTCCCTGTCAAAAGGCCTGGCACTGCCCGCCACAGACACGTACTGAGCAGACAAAACAATGACTCATAGATACTCACAGATCAAACACATACGCTCTCACAGCGTGTATGTACACACACTCACTCATACAACCACAACAAACATTACCAATTAACACCCTGACATAATTCCACTTTAAAATGAGTCATAACACGCATCACTAATGTTTGTTTGAATCAGATAATGTATAACCGGTGTGCACACGCATTCACGTTGTTATTATCTGATGTTAGTCTGTCTGTGCATCCAACTTCAACTGACGTGTATCTGAACGACCATTCTGTAAAACCTGAGCTGTGCTATTTTCAACTCTTGACCACTGTGGAGAGGAGAGGAGAGACTGAAGGTTGAAGACGACAAAGACAGATTCATTGTGCTGGATTTTAAAGTCCATTGACTACAGGGCTTTCTAAGACATAGTTCACATTCAGTTGTAGGGCCTGTTAAGGCCAATGCATTAGCTGAAAGAACAGGGAACTCGTTATGACAAATATGTACAAACAGGGAAAGTGAACCAAATCCAAATTAACACATTAAACACTAAAATACAGCAAATATCACAGCAAGTCCTTAAATATCGTCTCCTATCTGAACATTATGACCATTACTGTCACAATTATTTAAATAGGCCGATAGATAGAGTACTTTATTGTTACAGATGAAATACAGCTCAGATGTTTTTGAAGTACTTGTTGTACTTGAATGTTGAGGTACTGAATTGCTGCACTCCAGCTAAACTGCCCCCCTCTATCCTCCCATCCTCTTCAGGTTAGGCCAAAGACCCTGATCCCGGACAGCCTCCCGGTGAGCCCGTGCCAGGAGCAGCAGTCCAGCCAGCCCATGCCCATGCCCGTGCCGGTGCAGCCACTCAGCCTGACGCGCAGCACGGTCGTGCTCAGCCCCCGCAGCCAGGGCCCCCCCGCCCTGCCCACCGCCAACAGCACCTTCAGCCCAGAGCGCCGGCAGCCCCACGGCCAGCAGGGTGACCGCTCGCCCCTCCCGCAGACCCCCGTCACCCCCGCTGTGCCCACACTGCCTGCCGCTGCCATCTCGACAGCAGCTGCCAGCGCCAGCCCTGGTGTGGCCTACGCCATCATCTCCACGCCGACCGCGGTTGGCAACGGGGTGGCCGCAGTCAGCGAGGCTGTGAAGGTGCAGCCGCTGCTGTTCAGTGCCGACAACAAGGTGAGGGGGAGGAGTGTGTGCAGTACAAACACGCAAACATCTACACCCACATACACACATCTTACACACCTATACACACATACTCATACACTCCCATTTTACACACCTACAGACACACATACTTTCGTACACTTATCATACATTTAATTTGTATATGTTTAAACATGTCTGATGTGTGACATCAGCTATGCTCATGCACACACACATATACTATATATATATATATATACGTATATAGTGATCACAAAGTCGTAATTTACACATTTACACTGTCAGTAAACACACTTATTTACTTTGTCATGCCACACAATTACAGGACACTCCCAAATATGAACACGTAGCTCCAGTAGCACAAGACTCCTTTAGTGGCATTGTCAGACGCTGTCACATGACTGGCTCAATGTCACCAAGCGGATAAGTGGTTTTCGTAATCCCCCCCCTAGATGACTTGAACCACCCGACTCCAAAATCAATGACCCGTACCTGCAGATCCGTCACTACCAACACCCGTGCTCTGATTGGATATTTCAATCTTGGTGTTGGCGACTTGTCATCAGGTGACAAAGGGGAGCGGCCAAGGTTAAACTGCCCAATCACGTCCAGGCGTTTTGGGCATCTGCAGTCTCATCTGGCCTTTGGTGGCGATGTGGCCTGGCCTCCGTGTGTAACTCATCTGGGAGCGATATGAAAAATGGCGGGTGGTGCGGGGGTTGGGGGAAAGATTTGTGAGGCTCATTAGGACGTCATTAAAAAAGAAAAGCGCCGCTCTTTACCGCTGTCATCTTGCCACCCCTCCCTCACCCCTGGGTCAAGGCCCTGGCCAGCGAGAGCCACGTGCAATATGAAATATATCGACAGGAAAGCCATTTATTAAGACCCTAATTTTAATCTTAGTTAACCTTGTCATAATACCACATTCATAATGTAACTTTTACTCTAACACCCTGTAAAGATTCTTGACTTAGCATTTAGCTACATCTTTTATGGTGCAGTATCTGTCGATGTAATATTTTTCATGAGGTTATATTTCCAGTGTAGTATTTTATGAGGTATGGACTGATGTGGTATTTTATGGAGGTGGATTAAGAGGAGTATAACAGTCTGGTTGCTTCTGATCTTTTCTCAGGTGATCATAATCCAGCCCCAGGTCCCAAGCGGCTCGCAGGATTCGCCAGCACCTCAGACCGACAGCCAATCACAGGAGTCTAGTTCCGCCCCAGCCTCACCAGCCAAGCAGAAGGAAGAAGTGGACCCTGAGGTAAATATGCCCCCACAGTAAACTCTTCCTAGTAGCTGGAGGGTGTGTGTGAATGTGTGTGTGTGTGTGTGTGTGTGTGTGTGTGTGTGTGTGTGTGTGTGTGTGTGTGTGTGTGTGTGTGTGTGTGTGTGTGTGTGTGTGTGTGTGTGTGTGTGTGTGTGTGTGTGTGTGTGTGTGTGTGTGTGTATATATATATATATGTATATATAGCTTATAGGCAGGGGAGAACTGGTGACTAATTAGAATTGAAAAGAAGGTAGTGAACAAAAGCACAGAAAATATGTGTGCTACTTGCTTGCATTGTATCGCACTTGTAAGTCTCTTTGGATGAAAACCACTTGCTACATTTCGTGTGTTTAAAATGTGTTGAAATCTTTTAATGTGATGTGCGTTGTCTGTATGTATCAAACTCTTTGTAATATCGGTCACTGTTACATATTTTACAAGTACAATGCAGTACGTATGCCAGGACAGATTGAGAACTGAGATGCAGGATATTTTAGTGAAGCACATATTGCACCTGGTTGTGGAGTTTAACTTGTGAAAATGGAGAACAGAGGGGAATGCCTGCCACATCACATCAGCAGGGTGAAGACAGATGAGGCTCAGGTGGTGTTTCTCTTCGCAGCATTTGATTCTCTTCCACTGTCTGTCTCATTCTCTCTCTCTCTCTCTCTCTTCTCTATCATGCTGTGCTGTTTTCCCATGTGGTTCTTACACCCCACGTCTGACGGCTTTTCTCCCTCTCTTCTCCCCGCCTCCAGAAAATTGCCTTCATGGTCTCACTTGGCCTGGTCACTACAGAGCACCTGGAAGGTGAGTTCTGCTTTTAACACAGAATGTGGCTAGAATAACATGAAACGAGTAAGTTCTGTGCTTTTCGCTAAACTGGCAGGAAGGAAAATGTTGAGCGTATAATTTAATACTCCTCCCAGATGACAAAACAGAATAAGTTTGTCCATGACCACTAAATAACCCCCAATCTTATGAGGAATACCAGATAAAAGCACAGCACTTGTGCCTCGGGCAAGAGGATCTCACTTTGCTTCCTCCTTTTCTGTGACAGAGATCCAGACCAAGAGGCAGGAGAGGAAGAGGAGAAGCACAGCCAACCCAGCCTACAGTGGCCTGTTCGAGCCCGAGGTGAGAACCACACACACACACATATATATATATACATGTCTGCCCTGGCTAAGATAGATTTTGAAGATACAGAAGGAGCATACTTGGAACAGCTAATCTTGAAGATAGTGTATTTGTTTCACCTCCCAAAGTCGGCCAAGGACAGAACTAGTGCATCCTCTCGTGAGAGCATCATGTTAACTTGCATATTAGCCTCCCTGTGCGAGTCATGCTATCAGATGCTACGTTTGGTGGATGCTGTGTGCTGGGGTGGGTGCTTGTTGTCTCGGTGCTTGTTGTCTTGGCGCATTCCAAGGCTTAAAGAGTTAACTCCCTCTTGTTGTTTTCTGTTTTCCAGCGCAAGCGCCTCACATCACATTACCTGAGCAACCCACTCTTCCTATCAGCGAGAGGTAAAACACATTTCGTTTGCCATCAGCATCACACAGCTGGGTCACAGCCCATACAATTACGCAGGGGCGGTGTGATTCCAATACTACACACACGCACACACACACATCCAAGAAGAGATTAAGATGAACTATGCTCATTCTCTGCATTCTCTGATGCCAGAGCTGATGCACTTATAAAAGTGTCATTGTTTAACTCATCCCTTAGACCTGTACAAAAGCAATCAACCTCACAATTGGAGAAGATTGGGGGGGTTGTACCATGTTATCAGTTTATTATCCAGTCCAGTCACAATGTAGCTTGATTTTTTTGTGTGAATCTGAAGTGGTGTGTTGGGTTGTAATATACAATAAGAAGTGTGTGCTTATAACTGCATTGATAACACAGCTTTACGTGTGTGGCGGCAGCCATTGCATGGCTTGGTCGTCTCTAACCCGTCTCCAAAAACACACACATTTTTCTCACTCATATCTTTGCATCCAGACCCTACTCACACACTCACACCACCTACCCTTGTAATTGCCTGCTCACTATGTCAGCTACTAACAGTTTTTCTGCTTCTTGTCCGCACGCAAGACCCAGAGGATTTGTGCTGGAAGGTATGTACAATAGTGTGTGTGTGTGTGTGTGTGTGCATCTGTGTCTCGTGTGTTCATGTCAATCGAGGAACAATTAACGCAAATGTGGCCTGAAACAGGTAGTTTATGTGTCTGTGCCATTGTGCGTCTGTGTGTGGCCTTGTGCGAGAGTCATCAGTCAGGACCGTCCTTGGGCCCCGTCCCGGTGCATTTACCCGCCGCACGTACACGTCATTAGCAGGGAGTCCATTAAAACCGAATAAATGGGGGAATAATCGGCACTGCAGTAACAGTTATCACCGTCGCAGGTGAGCTCTAGTCGGTCGCAGTGAAACCGTAAATCCTGTCAGGCTGATTTTTATTGGTTTTACATACTGCGAGACTTCGTCCCATGAAGGTGCATAGGTCTCCAGAGTTCTCCGGTGACAGCTTGAGTTATCATTACCGCCATCGTGCTCTTTTCGTCTGGTTGCCGCCTGCGATCCCCCCCGAGCTCGCATCTACCGTTATCTGCCGCTCGTGGCGGAGCATTGAGCGGTGCCCCATGTCTGATACGGTGAAATTCGGCTTTAATGGGTTTTTCCACTCCTTTGAAATCGGGACTGATTGGCATATGGGTTTCTGTCGCCCTGCTCGAGAGCAAAGATTTGAGACTCAGAAAGAAGGAAAGGGTGTCTTGAATGCCTTCATTACTCCTCCATGTCCACCTATTGGCTGGATGTAGAACACCCAATCATTTCATCTGTACAAATCTGAGGAAATCTGAAAACACTTTTCCCAAGGCAGTGTGAGCACATATGTCTAGAGCTTGAATCCAACTGAGTATTTTAGTCTGGTGAATCTGACAATATTAGGATCCGCAGAAAAAATTGAATCACCATTGACATGAAAGAAACGAATTCCACTGTTGTCCTCGCTTACTACTGAAGCAAGGGGTAAATAAAACAAAAGTTATGATGCTGTGGTGTATGAAGAGATAGCCATTTTGAGGCTATAATGCACTGCAAATTGTGAAGATGTTTCGTGGGCCACACTTGGAGCTCTGTGACCTTTTTACTGCCTCCTAACACTCGTGTGTGTGTGTGTGTGTGTGTGTTAGGATGAGCTGGAGCATGACGACCACTGCAACGTGTGTAAGGAAGAGGGTGAGCTGCACGAGTGCCACACCTGCCCCCGCGCCTACCACCTCGACTGCCTCCATCCGCCACTCAAAGCTCCGCCCAAGGGTGTCTGGATGTGCCCCAAGTGCCAGAAGAAGGTAAGCTACAGCTAGGATGAGATCCAGAGCAGAGTTAGGATGGCCTCAGAAAAATCTCGATGGGCAGGTTTTTCCTGGGTGTAAATGTGCCTGCTTGGGTTAATATATATAGAATGAAGGTAAACTAGAGGTAGTACAGGTGTGTGTGTGTGTGTGTGAGTGAAAGAGAGAGAGAGAGAGAGCAGGGCATCAAGTCTCCTTCAGAGTGTTTGTGAGCAATGCTACCTGGTATCCTAGGCTGAGCCTCTAAATGTGAGAAGTAAGATTAAATTAATAATGAGTCTTCTTTGTAGAGTCTGAAGTAATAACTGAAGGACAGAGCACAAAAAAAACAGGTTTTCAATGGGAATATGAGATTAAAGACACGCTATGGTGTGCATCTGGCTTGAAATGAGTGATCAATAAGAGAAATGCTTGAAAATCCATTGATCATCACCTTTGAAGTGAAGACAACTATGTAGAAGAAAATCTCCGAGGCAAATCCGACTCCAAAGGCAGTTGTAAGGAAGGAGGAATTGTGAAAAATCAATGTTTTGAACGTTCTTTCAATACCTTTTCTATTCGGTTTGACATGAAATGATATATGTTGCTGGAGCAGCCAAGACTTCTTGGTTAAATTAAAGCTAATCGTCAGTCTGCACGATTTCATCGGTTAATAGTAAAAAAAGAAATGTACTCATGATGCTAAAAATCACCACCGTTTTTATTCTCCCTCAGGTACTGAACAAAGAGAATATGGCTTGGCCACACAACTTTGTCCAGTCATACGTTACACACAAAACAAGTAAGCAACAGAACTGAACAAAATACCTCAGCTCTTCAATGAACTCCAATTTTCAATTTGGAAACTGATCTGGAAATTAAAACGTTTTTCTTTCTCTCTCGCTCTCTCTCTTTCCCTCTCTCTCTCTCTCCCCAGTGAAAGAGGAGGAAAAGAGGAAGCTGCTGCGGAGGAGCTGTGAGCTGAAGAAAGAGTGCGTTCATCTTCAGGACCAGGACCAGAGGCTCAGCAGCTCCCTCACAGTGAGTCATCATCCACAACAATCCCATCATACACTCTTCATATAGTTACACAATCCCGTCATACACTCTTCATATAGTTACACAATCCCATCATACACTCTTCATATAGTTACACAATCCCATCATACACTCTTCATATAGTTACACAATCCCGTCATACACTCTTCATATAGTTACACAATCCCATCATACACTCTTCATATAGTTACACAATCCCATCATACACTCTTCATATAGTTACACAATCCCATCATACACTCTTCATATAGTTACACAATCCCATCATACACTCTTCATATAGTTACACAACCCCATCATACACTCTTCATATAGTTGGTTTGAGATGTAGTGGTCAGGTCATGATGCTAAAATGCCTGTTCTGTCTGTTCACCAAAAGTACTAGTTTAGACGGTAACATGAACGAGTCATTAACTACTGCATAACTAGACAATTACCATGTCCTGTCTTATGAATAGCCTTTTGGGATCGTGGTAACAATTTGGGGTGTGATTAAAATGAATGCAGGTGGTCCCTTACTAATTATTGATGCCTGTGGTCACAAGTTTATTTGGATTATTGGCTTGTGACCTACGTCCTACATTATTTTTCCCTCACTGCTGCCAATGCCTGAATGTATTAATATCTGTGTTTTGTTAATGGGAGAACCAAAACATTTCTGTTCACTTGATTTTCAATCAGTGAGTGTCTGTTGTGAGACCAGACTAACCTGAGGTCAATCTTCCACCCTCCCCCCTCTAGAAGATACCAGAATTTCCCCACGGGATGAATAAAGTATTTATCTGTCTATCTTATCTATCTATCTAGAAGTGCATAGACCTGAAGGACAGGCTGCTGGGACAGCAGCGAGAGACCCAGGCCTCGCTGGAGCGACTCAAGGCCCTCATCCGCCTCATACAGCGAGACCAGGTGATCCAGGTCACCATGACGGCCACCACCACCACCACCGCCGGCGCCTCGCTCTTGTCCCTGCCCTGGATCAAACCCACCAGCAGCAGCGGGGCAAGCTCCCCCTCCGCCGCCACAGCTCCCCCTATGGGCTCCAGCGCGCTACTGCAGAAGAGCCTGCCTCAGCCTCAAGGCAACAACTGACCATGCGCAAGTCATCTGAGATCACATGCTATAAAAACAATACGCAGAGAGAGTAAACGAGCAAAGAGGTGTTTCTTTTTTTAAATCACATGCACACACACACCTATAACAGATGCACACTGACACACAGACAGACAGACACAGACACACTCGCGAAGAGTGGTTTTAAGAAACCATGGAAACACATTCACAAGAAGGACATGATGTGATATTACCTTGTGTGGATTTTTTTTCGAAGGAACTGTTATGTCATGATTAGAAATCTAAAACTCACAAAAAGAACAAATATATCCTTCACACGATTCATAATAAGTATTTTTTAATCCCAACACCTACAGTGCTTAAGAGATTTTTTTTTTACTTGTTTTTTTTTTTTTAACTATTAATTTATTATCGTTCTTGGCCTTAATGTATTTATCGACTTTAACAAGTAGATCACAGTGCCGCCAAGGATACATCAAATAAGTATTTCCTGCGGCCAGAGGATTCGTTTTGTTGTTATTTAAAAAAAAAAGACAGGAAAAATGACTAATTGTTCTGCTTCTAGTGGGAGAGAATATTAGAGTAGTGTTAGTTATGAATAAACCACAAACATATGAGATGGGAGAGGACTGTACATTGATATATTGGCGTAGATATTTGTTCTCATTCTTCTATGAACAATATTTGCCATATGAATTCAGGTGAAAGGGGACTGGGAGGGATTGGGGTTGAGGGGTGCTGTTTCCATTGTGTATGTACGTACGATGCATATGAGCCTTCAAACAACAACAACAACAACAAAAAACAAAAACTAAAAAAAAAAAAAAAAAAAAACAGAGAAGAAAAAACAGAGAATAACTTTTTTTCAGTATTAATATAGTCAAAAAGAACAAAGTATTTAAGATGACTACAGAATTTAGCATTTCTAGTGGAGAATTTAGTATTTTCATGAAGCTGCCTGTTGATAAATGAGGAGTTGACGTTTCGGAGGGGATCATAATGTACATAATGTTGTACTGTTCATGCAGGTCCTTTGTTTTCTTCTGTGTTGTTACCGACCTTCACACTCAACCTGAGCTTTCTTTTTCAGTTTTCCAGTTGAAATGACATTTTTTTCTTTTTGAAGGGCCATAGTTTTACCTGTGTGTTTTGTGATCCTTTCATTCTCTGAACCCTTCCCCTCTTATCTCTTCACCAGTATGGAAAATATGCCAAAAACCTTACTTTTTTTGTACTGGAAACTCCTACGATTCAGCCTTTTGGTTTTGGTATGTGTCCCATCCGTGTACCTGTTTTTTTTTTGACCACTTTAATGCTGTTTGATTCAATTCTCATTATTTCCCTTGTATGACTTTCTAACAACTCAGTGTTTTACTGAAAGTGAAACTTGCTTGTATCAAAAGTGGCAATTTTCTCTTTTTTTCCTTTTAAAATCTTTTGTATTTATTTTTTAAAAATCTGCTAGTCAATACAAATGAACACTGCCTCAAGATCAAAAGAGAGTAGAGAAATCCAGGGTTTCTTTCTTATGGCATTTTTTTTCTTTATTTTATTTTAATTTAAATATTTTTTTTTAAAGCGAACAAAACAAACATTGGTCAACTAGAGTTGTAGTTATGGGTGGGATAGTTTTGTGTGTCAACTTGTTTGGTCAGTCTTCCGGCTTTGCCCTGGAGATGCAGGGTTTAACACAGTATGACCCACTGGCACCAACACCAAATCCAACTGGAGCGAAGTCCCTTACATAAACCTTAGGGAAGACTACGTCAGCAGACATTTTGTCAGCAAACATCTCCCCTTGGCTATGTCTTCATAACCATAAGGCACACACACACACACACATACCCGTAAACACACAGGCAAACGACATAGCGTTCCCTGAGTGATATGAACAAGCAAACTCCTCAAAGTCCTATTCCTATAGTTCAGGAATGGCATAAAAAAACATCAAATCATATCCATGAACTAGTCATACGAAAGACCAAACAGCAGATTTTCTATGTCAAAAATGAAAGCAAGCTACATTTTTATTGTTTTAGCTCTTAACCTTGCATAGACATGCACTGATGTTAGAAACAGCACTGAGATTTACTCCTGGTATTTCTAAAAAAAAAAAAAATGCAATACAGAGGACAAGGCTGAAATAAAAATATCTATTTGTCAAGGCTTTGTTCTCGAAAGGGGTCACTAAATCTGGACCTGAAAACAACTTTGTCATTTGATTTTGTCATCACATACTGTGAAATTGCAAAGAGACAAAGACTGTATATGAGACACTGTTTGTAGCCCCCAGGTCAGTGGCCTGTAATCAACTTCACTTGTCCCCGTGGCAACATAGATATCAAGCTCCTCAGGAGCAACCTTTTTTGAAGACACTGACAACCCCTAAATCGAATCTCATAACATTGCCATTTCTTAAGTCACTTAAGGGCTTTGAAACGTTCATGTCATACCATACAATTCCTGCCTTTTGTGATGACAGTGTTTCAAATGATCAAAAACACAATTCCAACTGGGGACATTGTTTGATAATTTATATTATTATTATTATCGCTGCATATCTTTTTTTGGTGCATATCATTATTTTGGCCTTGTGTTCTCTTCCCTGTACTTCCCCTTTTTGACCTCTTTGACCCGTTACCCACACCACAGCATAACGAGATACCGACATACTTACTAAAAAAAAAAAAAAAAGTCGTAGGCTGACAGACAAAAGCCGATACCAGAATGTACGCCATTCCTCCATGCATATCATTCCAAATCCCAGCTCTATCTTCACAGAGAGGCTTCTTTATCTCCTGAGGGGGCTTGGTCAGGGCACAGTGGCAGTTGGCTTGGGAAGGGTGATCAAAGAGCAGGTCTAACCGATCACAAACACTGATGACAGGCAGAGAGCTTAAAGATGGCTGTACCATATCGAAGCCCTGTTTAACAGACTGGACTAGGTAGAGATAGAGGCAGAGAGAAGGGAAGATACAAAGGAAGGTGTGTGTGTGGGGATGGGGGGGGGGAAAGAGATGGCCCATAACTCATCAGTTACCCTTTTAGGAGGTTCGTTCCAGCCTCTTTCATGGTCCTCGCATTTCCCAGAATCTTCTCCGGGAGAAACTGTGCAGTGCTTATACAGATCTATTTTAATACACGCAACACTAAGTTGAACAGAGAAGAGAAGAAAACAAAAAAAACCTTTTATATTCTTTTATCAATGAACAAAGAGTGAGAAGGGGTAGAAAAACAATGATGACAAAAAAAAAAAAAAACATTTTTATTGTTTGCCAATTATGCATTCTGACTTAGCTTGCGATGTTTGATATGTCCTTTTAAACATGAGGAAGACCAAGAGCGAAGAAAAGAAAACACGCCATCGAGTTTTAGATTGAAAAATGTCTTTTGGACTGTTGAAGTAGTGTTTTCTTTTCCATTGTCATAAAACAAGGGGACTGTCCAGTGGATAGTATGTATAGAAAGTGTTTGTCTTACATATGCCAATGTAGTTTTTTCTTCTTCATGATGCATTAAAAGTTGATTGATGGAAGTTGGTAAATGGTAAGGAGTAGTCTCACTTTTTTTGTACCAAGTTCTTATGAAAAACTGATTCGTTAATAAACAAAAATCTAAGAAAAATTATTTGTTGCTGTTGAGTAGCTCTGGAGCCTTGATATTGCACTATAAATATATGCATACTATATATGCAGTGGTGTAAATAACTCCCCATGAATGGTCAGTAGTATAACTGACCTCAAAAAAAAAAAACACTTGACACACAGCAACTTAAGACAGATGCACACTGACAACCAGACAAAACTTACCACCTCACTAACCCAAGCTCTGCTTGTCTTTCACATAATTAGATTTACACACAGAAACATTTGAAAATGAGATAACCCCATAAGGACACAGAGGCACATTATAAACCAGATACCCTTCACTGACAATAGTAGTAGCAGCAGGGTTTAATGTCTCGGTCCTGCTGACACTATGCGCGAGTACAGACAGGCACAGACTAGATTCCAGCCACAAGTCTCCTCTTGCAGGGGAGCACTCTCTACTGTTAGCCCTGGTACTCTGACAGTGGAGACCGCAGATGCAGGAGGAGGAGGAAGAAGAGGAGGAGGCACTAACTTTTCCTAATGCCCTTTGACAGCTCGGCTCCCACTGTCATCCTCATGACTTCTTTCTGTCCCAGAGGGCGATGTGGACGGGAAGGAGAAGAACAGGACGGCATGACATGTAACTTCTCTTGCCTGCTCGGCCTACAGTGCCGCGTTGAGCAGTCCCCTATGACTACGGAACACAGCCTGAGGAGCCGCCTAAAACAGGTTTTTGTTATGGTACGTCTAAGACACATACATTTTAATTTGGTCTTATTCTAGTCAGTGATTCATCTAGTTCACGATGTAACAAATCAATATCCTCTTTGACACGTACAGTACTACTGAAGAACAGAAGACACTTGTTAGCCACAGGTTATGCCCCGGGACACTATGTGTTGAACATGCTAAGTGTCATTACAAGACTGAATGGATCCCCTCTAAGCTTACAAACATTAACAACCGAATCAATCCAATCTTGCACAGACTTTTGGGCAGCACTTCCAGTCGGAGCACTGTTCCATTTGCTTTTGATATTTGACAAGTGACGAGAGCAAATGATTGAGACTTGCTTGTGTTTCAATGGGCCCGTCGCCAGAGACCACAGCGGATGCTTGACGTTATGAAACGTGGCAAGGACCAAAGAGCTTTTGCGTGTTGAGGTCCACAGCATGCGCCTAACAAGCCGGATCAGGGAAACATGATGTGAGAAAATGAGGCTCTCACACAGACGCCCTGTCAGGTCTCTCTGTATCCACTGCAGTTAAGTGCTGCTTTTCAACATCGCAGCCTTCAAGGTTATCTCCAGTGCAGCTGCAAGCGAGAGAGGGTTGCCATGGCAATCGCCGACTTAAAAGGTTTCTTTGTCCTTTCTCTGTGCCCAGGTTTCTTTTAGTGAAAAAAATATGAATAAAAAGCAGATATCCTCTTGTAGCTCAGTTATGAGGAGAAGAGTCTTAGTAAAAATGTATAAAAAAAAAAAAAGATATCAATACATGTATATATTTCAACAAGATGAGCTTACAACTCCTCCAAAAATTTGTGTAAGTGACCCCATGTATGAACCAAGTACAAATATGAACCAAGGAGTCCAATTGAACCAACGCACCCTGAACAATGCATACAGACATGTGGCCCAGGTGGAGCAATGGCAATACACAAAGGTGGAAGAATGGCTGTTTGCAGTTGTCAGGTACAGTTACCTCACCACGAGAGGGGGATAAGGCGAGGTGTTGATATAGGTGGCACTAGGTGTAGCAGGGAGGCCCATCAGGGCAGCACCTGAGAGGCCGGGCAGCGGCTTCCGAAAATGGTGTGGTAGTGCTCCACCAGGTGCTCGGTGAAGATGTTGATGGGCGTCAGGGCACTGAGCGACACCGTGCCCCGAGAGGGGCGTGCCAGGTTCACGCCGAACACACACGCCAGGTTAGAGGAGCTCATCTTGTTATCGAGGCTCTTCTGGGAGACCTAGAGAGGGAGGGATGGGGGGAGGGGTGTTTAACATTTCTTTTTTTTTTTTTTTTTTTGTCTACGACTTAACCACAAGAAAGTGTGTGTGTGTGTGTGTGTGTGTGTGTGTGTGAGTGAGTAAGAGAGAGTGAGAGAAAGAAAAAGTGAGCGAAAGAAAAATATAAAAGCAAAAGTGTGCTCACAGGGAGTGTAGGAGGACAGAGAAAAATGTCACCTGAATGAGAAATTGATTTCAGCGACCCTCAGGGCAGGTTTCACTGTTAGAGTAGCATTATGCTAGCCTGGATGCCAGACGAACTTAGCCACGCCCACAACATTTTTGGTCGGGAAGTTCGGTCTGGTGTCGCTCCGTTGGGGAGAAACTATCTCCTCACAAAAATCTGTGAGGAGATAGATAGACCAATCAAATTGTCAGGGCGGGCTTTATACGATGATGGACAGATGATCAACCCTAACGTAATCAACCAGGTCACCAAAGAGCTTTTGGGGTGAATTCGTTTTCAACAAACATGGCTGCCGTTAGAGAGCTGAAATGTGGAAATTCGAGTCTGTTTTAGAAGACATTGACAGCACATTCATTTTGAAAGAGGAACAGAGAAACGCCATCAAGGCATTTGTCGATCGAAAAGATGTTTTTGCCGTCCTTCCTACGGGATCCGGTAAAGTTTTAATGTATCAGCTGGCCCCATGGTCTACGTTATGGTCATACTACGTTGCTCTGATTGGTTCTAGATATATCCAATTGAGCGAAGAGGCATTTTTTTTCCTGGTTCGGTTGAAACACGCCCCATAATCACAGCCCAACGGAGCGGTATCAGACTCATATTCTGACTAGAATTATGAGTATGACATCGTCAGGCTAGCATTATGCTGTACCGGGCTGAGTTAACAGTTATTACATCGTGAAACAGTACAATGGGTGGAAGAGGCCTTGGCAAGACTTGACAAATGAGGTCTGAACACCTCCCACATGACAGAAAGAAGTGGAAGCAGTGGCGATGCTGCGGGCTGACCTTGGCAGACAAGCACTAGCAGCAGTTACATGTCAGAGAGAAGCAACTAAAGTAGTCTCTCTCTCTCTCTCTCTCTCTCTCTCTCTCTCTCTCTCTCTCTCTCTCTCTCTCTCTCTCTCTCTCTCTCTCTCTCTCTCTCTCTCTCTCTCTCTCTCTCTCTCTCTCTCTCTCTCTCTCTCTCTCTCTCTCTCTCTCTCTCTCTCTCTCTCTCTCTCTCTCTCTCAACCCTCTCTAAGCAATGTAACACAGAGGCCAGTGTGTGTGCTCTGTATGCTTTATTTAAAACAGCTCAAGGTAAGTTGAACTTGAAGGCACGTCTAACACCCAATGCTGTCTGTCTGAAGTGTGAATCTATCCATTTCAAACTATTACGTAAATACCGGCTCGTCCTCAGATCCCTCGGTCATGGGCAGGCTATGATTAAAGAAATCTCAGACACATCATGTCTGGTAAAAGAGGAACGGCTATAAGTGTGGATATACTTCAGCAGGATGTGAGGAGACACTCCCAAGTGTCCACGCTATAAGCATGGCAGGCGCTTATCCAAGTGGTCAAATCATTCTGCGACTGAAAGGACTCTCAGGGCTTATTTCCCCTTGTGACTCAGCCCGGCAAGGCAAGGCACTAGTCAAAAAAGACCTCTTCTCACAATGAGCTCAGAGAGTCAGGCCCCACAGCTGCTCATTGCCACCATAATAATAATAATCTCTCTTCTGAAGACAGCTCTGGTCATATCCCATATGTGCAAAGACTCACTATCCTTCAGTCATATCCCATTTGTGCAAAGACTCACTATCCTCTGGTCATATCCCATATGTACAAATACTCACTATCCAAACTTTGAGTAGAACAGGTACTTGTGGAGATGTGGTGTAGTGAGGACCAGCACATATCCTTATGACCAATTATGTACTTCCTTCCCTTGCCCTCGGTCCCTTCCTATGCACTAGCAGGCATCACCAGAGAGGAATGAAGATAGATGACACCCTGGCGGTCTCCTCCATGCCAATCAAACCCAGAGAACTCCCAGGAGCCTCATCATCACGCTGCACAGCCTGGAGGATCTCACGAGTGTCGGTACCTATTAAGTGGAAGGTTTGTGGGTTGCCTGAGGCACTGTGTAGCCATGTATACTTCATCACAGATCAGTTTACGATTCTGCTGAAAGGTTTTCTATATTTGAGCTCTACAGGATATTAAACGACACCCCTCCCTTCTGTGCTCTTGAAGCAGTGTGGATGGACTGGAATGGTGTATGGCTCAGCTTGAGCCATTTTGTTTGTTCCCCATTTACATAGCCAGGGCTGTGTATGAACACCAGAGGTTTTTTGTTGTTGTTGTTGAGCGCAGACAAGTAACGGACAGCTAGGACTGTGAGGACCCTCAGGTGGAGAGCTGCACCCAGTCTGAGTGCTCCACCCAGTCTGAGAGCTCCACCCAGTCTGAGAGCTCCACCCAGTCTGAGAGCGCCGCCCAGTCTGAGAGCGTCGCCCAGTCTGAGAGCTCCACCCAGTCAGAGCGCCACAGGTGGAGCACCCGTTCTCTTGTCATGGTGACTAATGGCACCCATGGGAAGAATCTGGGGCATATTACAACTGCACGAGTTTGATGGGCTGATGTGCCAGTCAAGCAGAGTGGAGTTAACATGGAGTGTGACTTCAAGTGTGAAGCAAGGCAGAGAAACTTCAGCACACTGTGAATGACTATAAAGGGCTGACTACCAGGTTTTTGGTATTGCTGACGCTTGGAATTCACGGGTTTCCTTGTCATTTCATGTTCATGAGCATGTTCTGGTGTGCTCAAGTGCACCATACATGCATTTTGAATGTGGAAATTACTGTCTGGTTTAAGCAGACGAAGTAGGTGTGAAAACTAACAGAATTTTATCCTGCAAACAAAAAATGTAATTTAAGAACCTGTTCTACCGTGAAATCTTTGTGTAATTCATATTCACAGGCTCTTATCTTCTGCCCATACTCAACAACTCACTCCATTTCTTTCATTTCCTTCCAGCAAACCAACCCAAAACACTGAACATCATTGAAAAAAAAAAAACGAAACAAAAAAAGCCTCTTTCAAGGCTTCAGATCCCCCAGACAGAGAGGGACAGAGCAGGGGCCTTGCCATCTCTCTCACATCCCCTTTCTGCTTGAATCACCCGCTTGCCTCTGTACCCCAGAATCTCCTGCAGGTTTGCCCAGGCTTCTGTTGAGCAGGCAGACACTTCCTCTGAGTCTGGGGGGGGTGGGGGGGCAGGCTGCTCCATATGCCCTGCTGGGGGATAGGGTAGTGGGGGGTATGTGGCATGGGTTGTTGCACTGACTACAGCAGGGGGGCGAGCTGCTGCCTGCGTTGGATATGCGGTGCCAGGACAACTGCCAACACGCACTCAGCGTGAGACAGGAGGGTACAGGACACTTCGAGCTGCAGACGCAATCATGGGGGGATTGGAGGGAATACTGCACAGTACAACAAGGCCCGTCCATCGAGTGAACGACAAGAAACGAGACAAACTGTTGAGTTTCTATCCCTTCTTGGATAAGTAGATCTCTAGCTCTGGGGGGAAAAAAAGCCTCTTTAGAGTTGAGAGCGTGGCTAATCTACCTAGAGTGTCTGGAAGCTCAGAAAGATGCAGTTTTAGAGCCAAAATGAAAGCAGCAACAAGAAACGGATACTGTGACTAACAAACCCTGGGCCCTGGTGGATTTCCCATGCGGGGGAGCTCACCATGTTCAGGAAGCAGACCAAGTACTTCAGCACAATGTAGTTGGGTTCAGCCAGGGATTCCACAATGTGCTTGCATTTTGAGACTCGAAGGCTACTTTCAACCCCTGGAAAATACAAACACACACACACACACACACACACAATGTTGACCACTGTTAGAGTCCTCCTCGCTGGTGTTAATTCAGACAGACGAAGAGACATGGCAATCCGCGTGAACAAGCGGCACTTACTGGTGATGTCCAAGATCTGATCGTACAGGGTGAAGGTTAGGAGGGGCTCGGGCAGTTCCCTGAGAAAAGTCTTCAAGATGACAGCGGGAACATGAACATCACCATACTGCTCAAAGTTCACCGGCTTCCCTGTGGCCATGGAAAGTCCGAGAGGAGATGAGGAGAGGATAAAATGATCAAAGTTTATATATTCCATTCAATGACCCCCACCATACAGGTCATGTCTTTATTGTTTGCATGTATTAGTCTATGTGTAATATACACAAAGAGTTTAAGAGATTTGCTGTACCATGATGGAAATCAAGCCCCTGGGGTCGATCTTAACCAAACGACATTGCTTAAAAATAGATCTGGCTGGGGGAATGTAAGCCTGAGCATGGATAACTTTGTAAATAATGCATGCTGAGAACACATGTGGGCTGCTGGGATCAGCCGTTTGGATTGATCCTGGGATCAGGGGGAGTTACTTGGTGGTGGTGGGGGGGGGGGGGGGGGGGTGATGCTAATGAAGTGGAACGCTGACTGAAATGGACACTATCTTAATCTGCAGCCCCTCTAGCGACACGCCCCGCACGATGCCATCAAAGACCGCGTGGGGATTGAGCTCTATCGATCGTCCTTTCCTGGCAGTCGGAGATAAAAAAGGAAGCGACACACACACACACACACACACACACACACACACACACACACACACACACACACACACACACACACACACACACACACACACACACACACACACACACACACACACACACACACACACACACACAGAAAATACAGGGGACTCCAGCCACCGACAAGGGAGATGGGAGGGAGGAAGGGAGTAAAGTGAGTATGTGTGTGTGTGTGTGTGAGTGTGTGTGTCAGCTCACCTAAGTTATAGAGTTTCTTGATGTCCTTGATGAGCTGAACTCGAGCCGACCTCCTGAAAATGCCCTCTGTGTTCAGGCCTGAGGGGGTTGGCAGAGATCAGGGAGAGACAACAGGCCGCTGTGAAACCACCAACCAAGGCAGCAGCTACAGCAGCCTGATAATAACACAACACTGCCTACAGCTGTTTACTATTCTAACGGGGCAGTAGGGTTTAAAGGCAACTAGCTTTCATAAGAGTTCAGTTCAGTTCCAAGGGAATTAATTGAGTGCCCAACGTTTGCATACATTGTACACCTTTATTGTCCCCAAGTAAAACAATCAGCAAAAATGTACTTGTATATGTAATGTGACTAATGACACAACCTTGAATTATTCGTCTCAGTCAGCAAGTGCTGTAGAGGACGGTGGTCTTACCTTTTTCTTTGAGGTAGGACACCGTTTGACTCACAACTGGGGGTATGTTAACTCCATTGTTTTTGTCTCGGATACTAAAAAAAAACAAAAAAAACATAAAGGGTGATTGGCTAGTTCATTCAGTCTAGTTCATCTTCTATGAAGCAGAGAGTGTGCATAGGTTTTCAGGGGCACTTACTACTGCAGACTGACACCAAACTGCTGGGTGGGGAGGGGGGGTCGCGGGGGTGGGACTTTCACTGAAGGTGGTGGTCCTCCTTTCTGACTGGCCCGTAGTTTCTCATCATGTCTGTTGGGAACATATAAATCACCATGGATACCACAAGTGCAAAGGAAACCAAACAAACAAAATCACATTCTGACTAATAATCTTGATAATTCTGCTAAATGACTAAATGTAAATAGGAACATCCTGGACATTCTCCTTCCTTCATAATAGGCCTTTTTTCATACTCTCACCTCATATTTAGGTGGGATGCACACATCCTTCCTCTTCCTCATTTCTCCACCAGCAATACCGCACCAGGGACTTAACTAACCAACCACCTGCCTCCCATTCTCCCGCCTGTCCTCATAAATATTCAACAGTCAGGCAGTTCGACCGTCCGTGCTTTGCCTCTAAATAACTGACTGTTACGGGGTAGGGGGAAGGGGCGGGCAGGGATCAGCAAATATCAATAGAAATTAAGCCTGACAACACTGGCCTGCTCCGAAGCATCTGTTCCAAGAGCAGTCTTTGCAGGCCTCTCGAGGACACACAAGAGCTGTCGATATTAACCAGACAGTGTTTCACTATGCCAAACTGGGAGGAAGCAGCTCTCATCTTGTTGCTCTATTTAGTGCTGATTTTATTGAGAACATGAGCTCAGAGTTGGTCTGCCACAATGAGCTCTTGGCTCAGTGTTAATGGTTACTGCTGCATCACATGTGGGGGGGGGTTCTTTGTCAGCGGGGCTGAAAAAATCACCTCAAAATGATCATCATGGAAATTGAGAAATGTTCTTTTGCTCGGCATACATTACAGAGTGCATTTCTAAAATGTTAATATATCTATTTGCATTACTTCCATCATTTTTAACACTTTTTGCCCATCAAATAAAAAGAGCATTTTCCCATGACATACATATACTGTCAAAATGAGGTCAGCTTAATGAAGTGACTAAGGGTTATATTGCACTATAAGTTGATGAAGATTGGGGTGAGGCAACACTAAGGTCCCCTGGACGAAATAATGATGAAATGTGTGGACATACGGACAGCCAGACAGATTAACCGCTATAGGCCACCTGCATTTCTTGCAGGGATCCATAAATGACACCCATACCTTTTAACATCTGGGGGAATGATGAGCTGGTCATGGTCAAGGTGGTCTCTCAGTTCTGCCAGGTAGTTCACATAGGTCAGCTTCTTTCCAAACTTATGACTTTCGAGAAGACAGAAGTTTTGGAGAGTTAAAAAAAAAAAAAAAAAAATCTGATACAGCTCTAGGTCAGGCAGACTTCAAGGCATGTGTAGACAGCAGGGAGCGCTCAGCACCAACCTTATCAGGGGTTTGAAGATGTTCCACATGATTTTGATGAAGTTCGTCGGGTGGACAACATACAGAGCTTTCAGGTTCTTCTTATACCTAGAAGAGACACACACACACACACACACACACACACACACACACACACACACACACACACAGAGTTAAAACTACTCTTCAAAGGCTGAATGCTTTAACTGCTCTTCAGAGCGTAAATGGTATTGACCCCCACATACACACAGAGCCTCCCCGCACCTCCTTCCTACGCGGTTGCAAATTTGCTCAAGTGTAATACGCCTCATTAAGTGTACTAAATTATTAAGCACAGGGTTTAGACATGCTCTCTGCAAAGTATCTGTAGTGGAAGATGAGAGGGCTTTTTAGAGCACAGGCTGTGCAGGAAGCTCAAAAACACACTGGTCTCGGGGGAGAAGTTAAAGGAGAAAAATGAGGAGGAGTGTGAGTGTGAGTGTGAGTGTGAGTGTGTGTGTTTAAGAGAGAGAGAGAGAGAGAGAGAGAGACTCAGACTCAGACACACTTTCGGTCAAACTCCTTGTAGGCGTCTCCGAGCCAGCGCATGGAGGGCTTGTTGCTGCTGCGTAGGCCGTAGTGGAAATACACCACTGTGTAGTCGCTCTCGACATACTGGTCCAGGGTATACTTCAGGTACCTGTTGAGAATAAAATTAGAAAACTCAACTGTGCCCAAGTGTGTGTGTGTGTGTGTGTGTCTGTGTGTGTTCACTCACTCCAGCAGTCTTTGGTGGTTTAGCTGATGGGAAGGGGGCATGCAGCAGCTGCTAAATACGATCAGCTTCCGGCCGTAGTTGTCATCACCTACAGATGCAGACAGCACAATGGCCCGTTACAATACTCTCCCTCTCACTACCTCTCACACACACACACACACACACAAAACTAGAAACAGATAACATCACAGAAACCCACCTAGAAGGCAAAATTAAGGAAAGCTGATAAGAGCCTTTTCTCTCTAGGCAACACGTGACTATGGCTGTTTCCTGGTCTAGAAACAGGATCGGGAACAATAGTGCATTCTGGGAACAATAGTGCATTCTCTCCCCCCTCCCACTGCTTGTTTTGAACCACAACACGGGTTGTGGTCATTCATCTCCTCTCAATCAATCGGGAGCCTGCTACACAGCCTCTAACTCATTTGTGCAGCCACAAAGCATATTCTCCACCTCCTTCCTGTTTACCATTGATTTTCATGCTGCCTTAGCTCACCTGTGTTGTTACCTGTAAACAGGTGCTGTGATGAGATTATAACTTTTGTCCCCTCATATGAAGGAGGCTACCATGGTCGAAACAGATTTTAATCTTTTAAATCAGTAAAGATTGTTTCGGTCTGAGTGAGCCTCAGTTGATCATCTTTGACGGTTAATGTTTAGAAAGCCAAACTTTGCCTGGGCCTGTTAGAGCCCTGTTAATGTTTTTTAGTTCACTGTGCCAACACCAGTTGCTCATTGTGGAAGTGAAAGTGAGGCAAGCTCAATCATTAAGGTGTGAAGCAATAACGGACCGGTTAATCTGGTCCTCCTGGTTTCACTTCCCCTTGCAAGAATCAAATCATTTCACACCACAAACCATGAAACCGGTGATTAGTTTCATTGCTGTGGCAGTGGGATAGGGCAAAATATAAACATGGCAACCTGTGACTTGAAGAATGCCATGTCGTGCCACATCATAGTACGGGTGGGAGGGGTCCGTGACTGCATCGTTGAAGGTGGTAGCTGCCCCCTCCCCCTGCTCCTCCTCATCCTTCTGCAGTTCTGAATAATAATAATAATAATAAATAATAATAAATAATAATAATAAAAATTATAAAATTAATAATTAATAATTAATGAAAATCATGAAGGTTAGCAAAGTCATCTTACTGCAGCTAACTTGCAATACAATTCACATCCATGTATATATTTGATGCATTACTATTCATGGAACTTCATTCAAAAACAACAACTGCAACAAAAATGGCCATTCCTGGAATTGTGTACGTGATAAAAAAGCTAGAAACTTTCCAGGGCCTATCTGTGTTTACTGATCACGCCAGGCTGGGGAAACAGCCTATAAATACAGACAGGGCTCAGAGGAGGAAATACCCAGTGGACAGGACTGTTTATGTTGGTTTGGACAATGGCTGGAATAGCAGACCTGCAATTCTTGAGAAGGAGCCTGACAAACTCAGATTTTCTGACGAAGGAAGGCATTTTTGAAGTTATAAGCATGTGCAACCACACACCCCCCCCCCCCCCCCCTTCTTTTTTTAAAAAGAGCTTAATCTTGTTTACTGACCTGATATCATCAGAACATTTTAATTAAATGCTAATTAAAAGTCATAGAAGAATGAGGTGTTGGGATTTTGGGTGTTGGTTCAGCACATTCCTCAAATAACTGCAAAAAAAAAGGAATAATCCTTTGCTGTGCCACAGGGCTTTTTAAAAATAAATAAATAATTGGCCTAAGGCAACAAAAACACTTCCATGGGTTACTTTGTTTCTTGTGGCCTGTTGTTATGTGCAGTCGGACTGGGTGTGGGATTGGGTGGTTTTAAGAAGCTGTCTGTTCCCTAGGTACGAGCTGGCACATCCTGACTTAAAGCTGAAGGAATGTCAGACCCTTCCTCTACATTTAATTAACAATACCCCGCTATCAGCGGTCCATAAGCCATTACAGCCACAGAGAGCCTTATCTGGAAAAGGGACCCGTCCTTCCTGACGAAGCGTCCGAGTTTAAAATAGCTCCGTGCAGCATGGCTCTGACTGGATAATCTGGCGCAGTCTTAAATTTGGGGAAAACCAGAGGTCTCCGTTTGTCACTCGGGATGATTCATCTCCTGATTTCCTGCCCCACCAAAGCTCGTCATCTGACTGACCCTACGGAGAGAAGGTCGTTCGTTTCGACCGGAGCTAGTGAGGTCAGACTGTTTGTTTTATGAGGTCAGCGCTGAGTCACTATGTGCGGGGTAGAGATACTGTCATCCAAAACAGAAGTGGCGTGTGATGGGTAAACACGCATGGCATGGGGGAATGAGTAAGCCTATGGTGGCATATGCACCTGTTCACACAGGGTTCGAAAAGAGCATCAAACGTGTAGAAGCGGGTTTGCTAAATGGGAGAAAGAGCAATACTGCCTTACCTATTTCGGCCAGGTGCTCTAAATCTTTTGCTGAGATCAGGGACATCTTAACAGGAGAGGAGAAGGCTGCGGACACATTACAATAGTTGAAGACGAAACGACTGTGATATTTTCAGATCAAGCATTTATTTGATTTATTTCAGCAGTAATATCCTTCTGCAATGATTTGTAGTACATGGGAAGTTCCATGACATGACTTACTTCCACAGTAATAATTAATAACATTCATGACATTTCAGAAAGTTCAATAAGGCAAAGGGAGGACATATCCCTTTAAAGTCAAATAAGTGATTATTTTCTTCTGACGACTGGCTACACATACAGAGCACACAGGAAAGATGATTATTCAGAGATTAATACAGCATTCTCTTTCTCTTGACCAGTAAACTATGAGTGGCAGATTGGAACAACACTTTTACAGAATATGACATGAATCTTCTTGTTGACTTCTGTGTTACTCAAAGCCAGACTACATGAGGAGAACCATCTCCACTTAAGTCTCTCTATCGATCTCTCTCTCTCCACATCATTTGTGAAAGCATTTTCACCATACTCTGGTCAGAAACAAAATAGCTTTGTTTCGCATGCATCTGAAGATGAATGATATTTACACGCCTCTTCTAGGTCGATTTAATCAGAGTCTACATCGGATAGGAAAAACTCACAATCAGCGCTGACATTTAATTTGGACACTGTGGGGTTGGGCGCTTCTTGCAAACAGGGGTTTGTGCCTTGATTACCAATGAAAAGGCTAGGGCTACTCTCAAAAGGCCTTACTCGGAGCATCCACCTTCAGTCCTCATTAAGTCCTTCTGAAGTCATGCAATATGGCCTTTGTTACCCATGGGTGTTCTTGTATCATATCATAGATTCTACTCATGGTCGTGAAAGTAAAATCGTTTTAAATATTTCCCCTGTCATTTTGTGCAGCGTACAGGAAATTACAAAGTAAACAGACTATTTTGAAAGAGGTTCTGACACTTCATTACACACAAGCTGGAATTTCAATTAGCCTACACCCTCAAGTCGTCAAGAAAGCCAGTTTACATAGAGAAAGCATAGGCTATCCGTTCATGAACGTAAAAAAAAAATACATAAACGCACAAATAGGAGATTCTAAATGTCTCTCAGTGGCAGGCTGCAACATGTGCATACTGGGCAGCAAGTAAGGTGGCAAACAGACCAAATGTGGGGCGAGTAGTATGTTACCAACGCTGAGAGGTAACCTAAAACTTTGATATAATGTCTAACTGAATAAGAAACATTTGTATTCTGAAAAACACCTGTACTTTATCTTCTAGTCAATTCTCTTCTCAGGCACTGAATGAAAGCCAGGCTTTTAGAAAAGCTTAGCTATGTTGCATTTGTATGGGTCATACTGCTTACCCCCTTTTTGCGCCACGGAGGCTAACCACAACGACGTCAGTGCTCAGAAACACCTAACCTATTGCTAACGTGGAGTGCGTGACTGAAAATTTATAAGGCTCTGCAGATGACCCAGTCACTTCACCTCGAATCTCCCCAAAAAGCGTAAAAGGCTTACTATAGCCTTTGCGATTTCATTAAAGGGTGAGAGAACCCGTGCTATAGGAAACGCCTCATGTTCACTAGCTATACGTCAAGGCAGCTCTGTATTATGGGTAAACAAACCCGATCGATGTCACTGTATGTACAAGCGAATACGGCACATACCTGTTCGTGGACGGGGAAAGTCACGTTGCTGTCCAGTTTACTACTTGACAAACTCATTCAAAACTTCCTAAAGAGCTTACTAACTGCGCATGCTCAGTGACCGCGTTTACAAGGAAATGCGATTTACCAGGATATCCAGAAAAGTTTTAGCATTTGATGGCTCTGTGCCTGTCTCCATGCAACCATTGACATTTGAAACTTAAAATGCGTGTTATTCGATGGGATGGGTTTTTTAATTAGCAGGAAAAGGAAATTGTTCATTTCCGGCTGTGCTTGGCCTATCAATTAACTGTTGTATGATGAAGTCGTCGCTGGCGCAGCTGATAAAAATCACATTTTACCCAGCACTGCATACCGAACACGCAACTCATCATATCGCTTGTATAAACGACAGCGAAAATGTGGATCAGACAACTATTGCCTGCCCTTGGCTACTGAGGTGAAAATAGAACAAATAGATGGACTTGTAAGGGCTGCCAGACACTTAAACTGCCCAAGCTGAAAAGAAACATCTAAGTTCGCAATAACTGTTGACCTGAGGCCCTTATACATCTACAGTTGCTTCTTTGTCCTGATGTTATGTCTTTAGTTTGAGAATGTAAGTATAACTGTAGAAAGCAGCCTTGTTCAAATAATAGGGATTTATGCAAATGTGAAGGTCAAGTCAAACCTTTCATGAATATTTGCGTTGAGAAATGATCGTCTGTCACATTGCTCTTTTACTTTTCGCCGCTGTTTCATTCATTTAATGCATTTCCCGGTCAGGAACGATCTGGATATATTTCTGTATAATTTCCAGTGCCTCTGAAATGTCATGTGGTGACAAACTCTGGAGAGAGCCTGACACCTGGTGGTCGTGTTTAAAAAAAAAAAAAAGGCCCCTCATCAACCAGTTTGTTTGCCATTATTTAAACCGGTTGTGTGCAGCCAACTTTTTCAAGCTTCAATCTTATTTGTCGATTGAACCTTGCTATTATGCATAAAATGAAATGTTATGTACAATAAAATAAATAGGAGGTTGTCAGTGTTGGAATCACCAATAACCAACATTCTATCAAAGATATGTAAGTCATTTATAACCATATTTTTTATTTATCTTTCAAAACGTGAAGCACACATATCCATGTAATCACAGAAAAAAACACAAACTAAGATAAACACACAGACACACACACACAAAGATTGAGATAGACCAGCCTCAACATCAGCAGCACTGTCTGTAAAAAATGCACCCTCATTCTGTGTTGTGATTGGTCCACATGCCCAGCAGCATCAGAGGCATCACTTTCCCACATGACCAGTGCTTGACCAACCACACTCTAAGGAAAAGTTGGGGCAGCAACCACCTGAAAGACTAATATTCGCCCTACCTGACAGGCTAAGATTTTACTGAGAAACGCTCAGCTAATCCCTTCTCTTCATCTCAGATGTCTCAAACCATCTCAAAGTGACAGCAAGGCCCTGTGGAGAGGAAATAGAAGGAGGGGGATGTGTGTGTATATATGTATATATATATATATATATATATATATATATATGTGTGTGTGAGTGTGTGTGTGTGTGTGTCAGAGAGAGAGTATGTGTGTGTGTGCATGTATGCATGTGTGTTTGGAGGGGGGCTGGAAAGTTGGCTGTCAGCATACGCCCACCTTCCAGAACATGTCTTTTGAGTGGCCCCAGAGCCGTGGACTGAATGCAATAATCCGGAGATGAATAGCCGCGAGCAAGCAAGTGTTATCAGGTTGTGTGTCCAACAGCTGCTTCTCAAATGGCTCCTGTGGAGTTAAGGCCAAAGCCCCAGGGCAGGATTCTGTAACTCACAAACAAATTATGATGTAAGCAGAAGTGTCTATGGCGTTGTATATATCAATGGAGAAAGTATACAGAGAAAGAGCAACAGAGAGAGAGAGAGAGAAAGAGAGGGAAGGAAAAAGAGAGAGAGGGCCTTTGTCTTGTCATGCACTGATTCTTTGGAATGTGAGACAAACTATGAGGGAAAAGCAAGCAGCCAAACACTTCTTTGACTGAAGTGCTGTGAAGGGATTAGTAAAACAAAAGACAATGCAGATGCATTCAGTCAGTGCCAGAGAATTTTATGAGACTGGAAGACTTAAGACATAAAGTGGTGTGTGGATAAATATTGATCATAGACTTGCTATGTAACATAAAAATGTAAAAGATATCAGATCTCCTTTCTACAGAGTTTACACTTTTCTCTGCATTTGGAGGAAATCAGTGCGTCAATAAAATTGTTATGCAAGACAAGTTCTCAGCACCACAAGCAAAACGGCACTCATGTTTGCAGTTTGGGAAAGAAAAACCTCTTTGGTCAGGGGCCAGGTTTAGTTCAATCGCTTGACATTACATCTGTGTTTACAGTATGCGTATCCCATAGTTTGCTAACATATCATGTGCTTGCAAGGAAGCTCCTAATGCCTAGAGTGCAACCACAGAGGGGAAACCTTATGAACTTTAAGCCCCGAAGTGTGACAAAGTCTACGAGGTGCCACAGGGAATAGCACTGGGCCCCCCGCTCTTGAGATTTCCGTCAGCTGCGTCATGGACTGTATATTTAGAAAAACAGGTCAGCAACAAGGAATTGTGTTGGTTACCAAAGATCTGGAAGAGACTGAGACAACTCAAAATAGCATAAATGCTGAGGAGTGGACTGTTGCAGGCGGCAAGGAGAGAGGACCAGCTGGCATCCTTGCTGACTTCTTTTTCCTGAAACAGTTTAAGGTCAAAGAGACAAGCCTGGACCAAATGCTGCATATGTAAACCTTGACAGAATTGGGGTGAAAGAGTACGAATATACATTGATGTACATACGCTGTAGTCTTTCATACTCTATTGCATCTTCTTTATTTGAAGCATGTAAAACATTCGTTTTTTTCTTTAAAACATTTTCACAAAGCTACATTTGCATTCTATAACGATCACAGAATCTGTAACACCGACTGAGAGGAATTTGTATTTTAGAATAACTCAGTTACATGCATGCAGCACCTGTATCCATGCGTATGTGTTCTCCTACATTTAACACTCACACCAAAAATGTCTCCCTGTCGGCAAGGATACGTAATGCCATGAACACACTGATGGGGCCTTTGTCGGGTATCTTTGACGTTTGGTTTTAGTATGGGTGGGTGTTATAACGCTGCTGCCTCAGAGTGAAACCATAAACATTGCCATCGTATTACTCGTGAAATTTCTTGCGTGTCAGCCTCCATTATGAAACGCATTCATTGGTCATGTGCCATTATTACCGACAGCCAGATGCGATCATGATTCCCCCTCGTCTTTTGCTTTTTGCATTTGTATGTTAATTTGCCTCTGAATGGAATGAAATAAACTCTTTCAGCCTTCGAAATAACGCAGCACCATGAAATTCTAACAGCCCCAAAGCTATGAATGGGAGCTGTGGTTCCAATTCTCTTCCTCAACAGAGCATCCCCATTCTAGTCAACAAAAATCAACACAGCTATTATAGACTTGCTCCCCCCCCCCCTCATCTGGATTATCTCAGAGCAGCTCTCAAAGCTCTTTCATTGGCTCGCCTGTGTTCACACCAGTGTAGCCAGTGGGACTTGATCATGGGATCACCGTTTATGGGATTCCATTAAAATGAGGCTAATCATTAGAGGCACTCTATCTGCTCTTTAATTTACACATCCGGTGGGTTGCAAGGACAGTGGGAGACTTCTGGGGGCGCACACAGGGCTGTTGCCCCTCAAGTTCCGCACACAGATTCTGCTAAATGTGGCTGTGCTGATTTCTATTTATACCACCCCCCCCCCCACACACACACACACACACACACACACACTCACACACATATTTTCTTAGGACTGAGATGAAAGAGAGGGATGTCCCCGAGGTGCTTCCCTACTTTCCGAAGAAGAGGCAGAAAACTGTGTGATTGTCTGTAGGTCACATGATGTCTTATGATGTTTCCCCCGTCAAAATGCTTTATCAGCTCCTGCACTTGCTATTCCTCTGGGCTCCCACACAGTGACTGACCCCATGTATTGCACTTGTTCCTCCTTGGTAATCTCAGGTTTACTGTGCCAGCAGGGAGGGGAGAGTAAAGTATTGCTGTTACTAGGAGATGGATTAATGGTCCCTTCCTCGCTGAGGAAGCCTGCAGGCCCTGTCTGCGTGGTGGAATCTCCACAGATTTTCTCAGCATGGTAAAAAAAAAAGGATGCATTTAAAAATGGAAAAAGGAGAAAAAAAACATCTACTGGACTCTACCTGGAGGAACCCCTAGATTAACGATGTCAAAGATGGCTGCCTCAGGCACCTACAAAACTGTGAGACTCCCTGGTCAGCCAGGAGGGCACTTTTTCATGTGTTAGTATTTCATCTAATATGTCATAAAAACGGGTTGCACATTAAATCTCAACGTCATACATGGTGTGAGAACTATTAGTAATACACTACTATCAGTATCCTATGGCACAATGGTGAATGTAACCAGTGTAACCTGTACCCTGTGTAACCATTTTTAACCCATCACATGAAGACAGAATGCATCTTCATTTCTGTATGACTTCCGACCACAGACTATTAATAGAGGCGAAGAGAGGGGGAGGTGTGGCATACCAGAAGAACATCTCAGGATGGTTTTCCTTTGTCTGGGCACACATGAACATTACATGATATCCTAATCCTAATCCTCATTTTGATGATGGAGTGTGTTATGTCTGTGTGTGTATGTGTGTGTGTGTGTGTGTGTGTGTGTGTGTGTGTGTGTGTGTGTGTGTGTGTGTGTGTGTGTGTGTGTGTGTGTGTGGATGTGCGAGCATCTGGATGGTTAGCCAATGTCCAGACATTTTGGCAGAGAAGGAGCGCACAGAGTAGGAGAGAGACAGGAGACGTGCTGCACTATCCCCACTTGACCAGCAGGTGTCAGCCTTGATGTAGACGGCCTCTAGTCATCCCTTATGGAGGCTGTCTGGACTTTCTCACCCCCCCCACCCCTGCCTCCTTACCACATCCCTGACACCCCACCCACCCTGACCCGGTCGTGCCTCCTCTCCTGTGGATGGTGAGGCTTGCCTGCATGTCAGATTGTGTATGTTTTGATTTGAGGGCAGAGGCATTGTATGCTTCTCAGCTTGTCTGCGCATCTTCTCCTGGGCTCTTGTGGCTACTGGGTCATGCACATGTGACCTGCAGCACCAATCATCATGTCTCTCCCACTTTATGTTGATGTGTCAACCCTGACTTCAGTTCACCCTATGCATTCAATAGCTTTCAATGGGCTTTCTTTAGCTTTGCTGGTAGACCTCAGGTGATGTCAGGTGACCTCAGGTCATGAGCTTCATTCCTACAGAGAGCCTCACCTGTCCTCTGACCTGCTGTGGATGAAACAGCTACTAAATGAACGCACGGGAAGCCTCAGAGAGCACCTGCTTATTGACAATCACAGGCAGATTCAAGATCTGTTGCTGTGGTTGTAATCCCTCGGCGATGTCTGCATGTGAGTGGGGTGGATTGAGAGGGCAGCTGATCTCTGTCAGGGGCAATCAGAAGGAAAATGTCAAGCAGTTGCCCTTCACCGCCCTCAGTGGCACCCCCCTTTAGAGCTCCCCAATACTGGGAGAGCGAGAGTCCAGCCCCCCCGTGCAGGCAGGCAGGAGCTTGCAAAGGCAGTAATTGATTTCCCCTCTCGTAATCCCAAGGTCCTGATGACATTGTGCCGCTCGCTGTGTAAGCTCACCATCCTCCCACTAATTGTCTTTTATCTGTTTCTCAGTCTAAAGCGCACATACACATATGCACGCCCACACACACCTAACGTAACCACCCGCCCCCCCCATATATATATATATTCATGCATGCCAGCACACACATATACATGAACATGCCTTTTTGAATGAATTACTGGTTCTCGTTTTCAGGTGACACACTTGCATAAACAGATGCCATTCTGGCACATTTATGGAAAGGACAAACATTATCCATCAGCGTCATAGCTTACACAGTAAACTTGACCTTGGGCATTAATGAGCTTACAGGCGCGGGCAAAAAATTGCCCCATGTTTCGGGTAAACAGCTAGTGGAATAAATAGGCTACTCTAAAGTGTTATCCACAACATAATTCTTGTAGAGGAACCTTTTTTCCCCCCGAGTGACTGTGGAAGCCCTCTCTGAGTGGCAGCATGTTCTGGAACAGTGATCTGCAGGAGACTGTCAAACTAACAAATGGCGCTCTGACCAACGGATTGATTCATGTCATGTGCTGCCATAACAAACCGTCAGGGCTTTCTCTATGCCGAGAGGATGAATGGACAAAGCTACAACAGCAGGCGTGTGCAGGCCTCTATGGCCAGACTGTAACAAAATACGAGTTAACTAGCATTTGTTGACTTCACATTGGCATTAGACCTATAGTGGCACTAAATAGGCATTATATAGATATAATGTCACATCTGGCAACAGCTGCAGCATCTGGTGAGCTGTGATATGGCAGCTGGAAAGCCGGTATGTAAGTTCACAGCTTTCTAACAGCATACCTGGCCTTCCAATGGACATGTTTTGGCCCACATTGCATGGTGCTGCAGCTGGTCAAATGAGAGAAACCCATGGCCGTTTAAAACAACAAGAACAACTGAGGACTGCACAGAATCAGAGCCAGGACCGGACCGGCTACAGAGTGATTTGGGAGAAAGTTTGTTTTGGACACTGACATATTACCAGACAGAGAATGCTCTGCTCCCCAGTAATGTCCATTGGTTTTGGTGTGTGTGTGTGGGTCTGTTTATGTGTGTGCGTGTGTTTGTGTTTGTGTCTGTGTGTGTGTGTGTGTGTGTGTGTGTTTGTGTCTGTGTGTGTTTGTGTGTGTGTGTGTGTGTGTGTGTGTGTGTGTGTGTGTGTGTGTGTGTGTGTGTGTGTGTGTGTGTGTGTGTGTGTGTGTGTGTGTGTGTGTCTATGGTGGAGGCGGTTTCATGTTGAGGGTGGAGTGTGAGAGTGTTCTTAAATGGGGTTACCCTTTGGTGATGGCTTGATCTGTCAAAAGTCCAGTTTCAGAGTAACATACGCTGCCATTTCATTCTTCAAACCGAAGCAGAGCTGCCAGCCAGCTGATGAAACATCCTTGAATAAAAGTTAATTGTGGGAGCACAACTCGTATCCTTCATTTGTACGTGACACCACCACAGGTTTGTTTGCACGGTGCCCCTGATTGTCCCTGTTCTTTTAGGGGCATCTCCAGGGAACCCGTGCGGGCAGAACAAAGCCAGGCAAGCATCTCAGTCAGGAACGCTCTCAAAGAGGCACAGCATCCTGTGATGACACAAGGGCCAACCTTCCGCTCATTACTGCTTTTACTTGTGCATGCATCAAAGCTTTGCCAGATGTTTTACAGTGTAGGGTGTCCTTTCAAGTGGCTTTGTTTATAATAGGACGCCAAGATGAGGGGATCTACAGGATGGCGTTCCTTTAGTAAATGAGCCTCCAGGGTAATCCGATATAGTTTACATTAGTTGATGAAGATATTGGTTGTGGAAATCTTTATACCTGCTTAAGTGAATGATAATATGTAAATAATGAGTAGTAGTAGTGGTAGGAGATGTAGTGCTACTAGTTGTCATAATAGTATTACTTAAAGTTGTAGTTGTAGTGATAGTTATTGATGTCAGAAAGGCGTGGTCGGCAAGCAATGCTTTACTGCTCATCAGGTGCGAGTAGCATCGGGGATCAGGAACCTTCTGGGAACCTTTCATGTTTACAAAGGTGTGATGTTAATTCTATCTTTCCGGTTTCATGAACTGTTATGGGAAGAAACCTTTTGATGCATTTCTCTGATATGTGAAGGAACCCATTCAAATCCACACGGATGACGGACTTGAATGGATTTCAATTTTATTGCTCCCATTTACAGGTGATTGGAATGAAACTGTTCGAGCGCATCTGTGCGTGCAAACAGCTAAACAGAATGTTTCAAATGCACACAGGAATCAAGGTGTTGTCACGCGACTGTTGTGGTAATTACACTTCTTAACATGACTGCTGTGAAGTGGACTGTGGGCTGTATTGTAATCGCTACAAAGCAAGGATCAAGGCTTCTCCCCATTCCAGGCTCTGTGTATTTACACTGGCAATGCTTTTCCCACCTGACAAGAAAAAAAGGACAGTATTTTGTCTCTCACACACAGACGCAAGCGAAACACTTTTTTCCCGACAGAGGAGCCGTACAGAGCGGAAAAATCTGTGATGCAGTTTTGCTTTGATCCACAGATAAAGAGAGATATTCAAACGCAAGTCATTATAAGTATCACTTGGGGAAAATGCATGGGGGCTCTTTGTAATGTTGGAGCGTGGAGATTCCACTTGTGGAGTGAGCCATTGCAGTCTGTCTGGCACGATCCTGGGGTTAGTTTTACTGATTCTTATTATTTAAGTATTTTTAAAATACCTGGTTCTGCTTAGAACAGCTACTACTGTCACTGCTGAGTGAGTTCATGTTCATCTCACATATGGAGCCCTCTATTCCTTTAATGAACTGAGACGGACTGCATGTTAAAGTATGTCAAGGGATCCCTCACTCAATGTCACGCTAAATTATATAATTTATGTACATATTCATGGTGTCCTTTGGAAAGTCCCAAGCTTGTGCTTTGAGCAGGGCAATCAATCGGAACATGGCACCAGATATATTAGATGCATATGGAGGCTCTGTGCCAATGGAGTTGACATTCAGCTAGTTGTCATTTACTCATTGAGAAATCCTGTCTCATTCAATGCGAGAAGGCTCAGCGTCGTGTCCCTGAAGTTGAATGTAAATACAGTTCTGCTTTGTTAAGCTGCTTACCCAACATAGCATGTCGCTGTATAGAGAAAATATATATATCTTACTCCAACAAATGAAATATATCCTCCAGTTTAATTACGTCCTCTAAAAATTCCCTTAGAAGCCATAGCATGCCTTGAAGCATTTCCCATGGGGGTGGAAGCTTTGAAATGGCCAGATAAACGTAAAGGGTTGGGAGACTATGCTTTGGTGTTTATCTACGCTCTCACATGGCTGTTCAGAGAGAGCGAGAGAGAGAGAGAGAGAGAGAGAGAGAGAGAGAGAGAGAGAGAGGGAGAGAGAGAGATGTGTGTATTTGTGAGGGAGGGCAAGATGTTTGTGTTATGGAGAAAAAGAAAACGAGTGAAAGGGGCGAGATGGCCATGTTGCTGGAATCAGCAGGCGCTGGTGGAAGCCTGCTGTGCTTGTGTGTCTAATAAATCAAACAGATACATTGGAAGGGGTGAAAAACATTATCTCAATCTCTTCTGCTCTCTTTCTCTCTCTATATGTGAATACCGTATCGCCAGAGCTGTTTTTCTTACTTATCGTACGCCATGTTCCCCCTCTCAGGATAGGTGTTGAGGAGCCTTATAGAAGAACTGCCCCCAAGCTCTGAATTGAATTTATCGTCAACACCTTTGTTAACCTCCCGCTCTCTCTCTCTCTCTCTCTCGCTCTTGCTTGCATTCTTTCTCTATCTTTCTCTCTTCTCACATGCTCTCTCTCTCTCTATCTCATTTGCTCATATATTCTTTCCTGCTCTCAGAAATAACATGGCATGAAGTAGAGCACAGGTTATCATGCACTGCTTCGTGCTTCATGCGGACAAAAGCTGAATACAACATTGGACCTCCAGCTGATTAATAATTCATCACACCATGTTAGGAAACACTCATGTTCAACATAAGCCTTTGATGTCATGTCTTTCCAGCTAGTGGGAATCTAACTGAAGAATGAGTGCGGTGATGAGAAATCACACATGTGCGTATCAAATAACCATTTGTCAGAGGAGAAACGGCCTGTACTTGGACGTGACCTTTCCTCGCCTCCACAACATCTGCAGTAATAGCGAGGAGAAAAAGAGAAGAAATTAGCAATGAGTCATTAGCCATTTATTCTCTTTTAGTAAGTGCAGCCATGTGTATTTCGGTCTTCCCTAGTGTTCTGCTCTAGTATAATTTACACTATTTCAGGAGAACATTTACTGTGTGTTGTGCACATTAAAGATTCTGCCATGGCAGCAAATTAAGTCCATGAAAATTCATGTTTGATATTTTTATGAGTGGTTAAAGTCCTAGTCATACGTTGTATTAACCGGGGTAAATTAACAGATCTATTTATATGGATGTAGTGAATGGATGCTGATTTTCAAATTTAGTTCCAAAGCAATGTTAAAATGTTAACATTAATCTTACCGGTGTTGCAGAAACACAGTCCAACTTGGATTGACATGTGTGTAGCTAAGGAGTTCATTATGATTGCCACCTTCATGTGTGTGCATGTTAATGGACCTCATTAAATGGAAATTAAACGACTTATCATCATAGAAACATGGTGAAAAAGGACAAAGAATTCACAGATTCATTAACATATTTCGTTAGTGCACCAGTATTGATGGACAGCATAAATAAATCATGCTTTTAATGGGTCACTGTACTCCATGCAATGTTCTGTCATCTCCATGGAGACCATGGCATGTTCAAAATTAGCTAAGAATCAGACATTAACCTTAGTTGGCAGCGACTCCACATTGGCATGCTATTACAGCACAGTAGCTCTGTATAATGGCTCTTTCTAACCGTGTTGTCCCTCATAACGAGTTCAAAAACAGGTGGGGCAGGTGAGAACACTTCCTGTGTCCTTTCTTCCAGCACAAACAGCTGACAAACAGGAACACTAATGAGAGGTAAAGGTGGAGTACATGAACAAGAGCTCTGTCCTTTCAGCACAGCATGTTTACAGGATGTGAACTAAATGAATGCAATTCATTCAGGCCTGTAAGTGGAGGTCCTATTTTAAACCGTTTTCTCAGTTAAAGCGTACAAGGGTGGGCATGTTTCTGAAGGCAGATCCAATGTCCTGTATCCTGTATCTATCCATGCAGACATTTCTTACATCACGACAAACCATTTTTTCCTTGTCAAGTACCTTGTCATCAATAGCAAGGTATGCTTTACTTCTAAAACCCTCTTACTTTATTGTTGTGTTTGTACCATTCCATCTTCTGTATTTACACTAACCCTGAACACTCACAAAGCCCATCTGGCCCATTTCAAACCTCTCCTTTATATTACATCATACCTACAAATCATGTCACTGACACCCTTCTCTCCGACTGTCATTCAAGCATTGTACAGTTGTTAAGGTCACACAAAAGCAAACAAAGCCACGAATAACCTTGGCCTGTTCTCTTATTCTAGGGGTTCTCAACATCCTCCCCCTCTTCCTTGTCCTCCTCCTCCTCCTCCTCCTCCTCCTCCTCTCACTCAGCGCATTCTGTACTTTGTGTCACACTCCTCCCCACACTCACTCACACAGTCAACTTGATCTCCATTAAAGATGCATTCACCTTCTCTGTTCGATCAGCTAACACACACGTTTACGACACTACAGCACTACACTGCAAGCACCACATCTGCCCATTTTCCTTCACTGAACCCTCATCAAGTCTAAAATGAATCACAGATTCCAATCTTGGGTTTCTCCCTCAAGAAAACCAATCAAAATTAATCATGCGTTTAATATTTAATCCATCACAGGGTTCATTATAATATCTTTCCTACTTGTTTATGGTGCTAAAGGTGTATTACTATATATGATGATAGTGGTGTTGGTGATTAGTATAATAACAATAATGATGATAATGATATTCTATTACAGCTGCCATCATTATCCTTGTTGCACCGTGTAAATTGGTCATGTTTGTTTGTTGAGTACTGCATTCCTCGTGACAGGCTCACACAGGGATGATTGCACTGTGTGGTGTAAAAGGTGCCATGGGGGCTCGTAGGGGGAGAATATTCCGGAGCTTTGAGGCAAAACGTGTGGCTTTTAATTTGTGCTTCGGTTTGATACTGCAGGTGTGGATGAGTCAGAAGGGGCTGGCAGAGTGTTGATTTCCTGTTGAAGTGCGACGCCGGTGAATCTGGCAGTGCACTCTCTTTCCCTCCTCTCTTCTGTCACACTCCCTCACTGCGCCCACAGTCAGTTAGGGGCCTTACCCCTGTGTCTGCCCTAATCCTGTGAAATGACCAAATCAATACAAACAAGCACACACACACTGACAGGCTGGGGCAGCTTGGCCTTAACCAAGGCCAATTTCACACTTTTAATGTTTTTGTGTGTGTGTGTGTGTGTGTCTCTGTGTGTGTGTGTGTGTGTGTGTGTGTGTGTGTGTGTGTGTGTGTGTGTGTGAGAGTGTGAGTGTGAGTGTTTTGAGTTCATTATTCAAGTATGTTGTGTCATCTGCCCATGAGAGTGCAAGGAATAAATTAAGTCTATTTCTGAGTGAGGTAATTATTTTTGGTGTCTTGAAGCATGTGTATGCCGTGAACATATGCATTTATGTACTCTATGGGAATGGCTGTTTGCTGTGTGAGTGTGTGTATATTTATTTATTCTGAATAAAAGACATTAAAGAGTAAGTGTCACCCCCAGCTCTGAGCATAATTTTTTTTAAATGCTAAAAGGGGGGCAAGGGGCTGAGGAGAGAGGGGCATAAACTCCTGTGAATGATGCGTCCCAAACAGCAAATGAAAATGAGACTCACATCCACGCGCTGGGGCTGGGATTGGGGTTGGGTAAGATGGGTCACCCATTTCATGATGTGGACACGTACCAAATGGTCGTAGACATGTCAGCATCCGTTCAGGATGATTTTAAACAGTAGATGGCGCGTTGAGCCATTTTCAACCCATGAAATTCAGATTTTCATAAAAATCAATGTTGTTTCGCTTGCATTGCTGTGTTTGATCACAGTTCTGTCATAATTTAGTTTACAGCTCAAAAAACATGTTTTAGGGTGCACTTACACTTTAATATTCTGTGCTTGGTGAATCCAGGGGTATATTTGTTCATGTTTGTGTCTGTGTGTGTCAAATATAGTTCAAAATATAAAAGTACCATTCCTATCACATATTCTTTAAAGCATGAAGTCATGCATGACCTCTATGCGTATGCTGGTATGTGTGCATGTGTTTTGTGTGAGTGTGTCTGTCTGTGTGAGTGTGTGTGTGCGTGCATGTGTGTGTGAATGTGAACGTGATCGTCACCCTATGTACATTTCTAAAGATCTGAGGAGCGAGCTTGAAGAAAAAAGACCCATGCCACAGTTCTAGATGTGTGTGCCTGTGTGTGTGTGTGTGTGTGTGTGTGTGTGTGTGTGTGCCTATGTGTATGTTCTCCGGAGATGTCTTTCTCTGTTTGTGTGCATGTCTGTATGCGTGTCTGTTTGTGTGCATGTCTGTATGCGTGTGTGTTGGTGTGTGTGCATGTGTGTGTGTGTGTATATGAGTGTGCATGTCTGTATGTGTGTGTGTGTATGTGTGTGTGCATGCACGAGAGCACAGCTGCTTATCTGACTCACCCAGCTCTCCTCTGTGTCTCTGCCACTCGCCAGATTTACACTGGGAGGGAAAAAAAAACCTCCACCACCAATCCCACCATGGAGGGTCCACCATTCCCACATTAGCATCCTGCCTCTCACAGTCCTAGCCAACAGGCTCTCCAGCAGTCCACTTGGTAAACAACCATAACGTTGTCTCCATGTTTTTTTCCCCAACCAATTGCACTCAGTATTATCTCAAATGAATTAATGAGTTTCAATGATTTTGTTTATTTGTTGGTCTATGTTTAGGTTGATAGAATGCTCCCCCCTGCAAATTCTTCAAACATGTAATTGCGTAGAGCACAGGAGTGCTGGAGTAGTTTTGCCTCCTTTGCGCGGTGGTGACAGTGGAAAGCTTCGGAGGTGTTGGACAATGCTTTGAAGCATTTGAAGTGACACCTTGGAAAACTGTCGGCTTCGAGCGCCTGGAGCCAAAGCTGTTAGTCTGCCTGAGTAGCGGAAACACCAAGCTAAGGATTCAAATTGCGCTGCTGCGGGAAATGAGATAGGTATTCATTTCAAATCTCATTTCTACTTCAATTGAAGTTAATTAAGCCATTTTTGCTGCCAACACCCCATCGTGATCTCACTGAACGTGTATGCAAAGTGACCAGCAATCAATAATTAACCAAGGAAAACCAAGCACAGCATGAATGGTTTATTTTCATCAAAAACGATTCCATCAGAAACATTGAAACACCATCACTATAAGATTCTCTCTCGCTTTCCCTTTCTTTCTTTCTCTGTCCCTCACACTCTTTTTCTCCATATCCATATATATATGTGTGTGTGTGTATATATATATATATATATACTCACACACACATATACATCTAAACATATAAATATACAAGCATACGTATATACATCTACACATGAAGTCAAGCAGTCTAAAGGACCTCGTTTGAAGGGCACAACACTGACCATTCAGCCTTGGTCACCCGCTCCCTTCTTCCCTCCCTCCCTCCCGGTGCTCTCCAGCTTCCATTCCCAGTCCTTGAACTCCTCCACCCCTGCCGACCCCTGCCCACCCCAGCCCAACCCTGCCCACCACCCCTGCCAACCCCTGCCCACCACCACCACGCTGTCTCCCCAGAGCGGACGGAGCCCGTCCTAGAGTTTCCGTCGGTGGAAAGAAGGGGTGGAGGCGCCAACCTCCGTCACGGCAACGGTGGGTTTCAAGTCAAGCAGTCTGCCGTGCTGTCACTTACAGAGGGGGATTTGCAGTTTGGGCTTGTGGTAGAGTTGTGTTTGAGTGATTAAAAGACTGCGAGGTGCTTTGTTAAGGAGTGTGAAATGCCTGATTGGTTCTTCAAGAGGAGGACTGCTATGCTATGCTATAGCTACTGCTATGCGTTTGTTGATTAAGTTTCTAATGAAAGATTTTTTTCAAGAAAGTCTGCACATTTAAGGACAATTTGCCACAAGACTGAAAAAACAGTAGATCGGGGGTGTGGGGGGGTGATGGAGGAACTGAGTGAATGCAAATGAGTGAGTGAGCGAAGCATCAAGCCCTTCACAATTTAAAAGCAGTCGTCTGGCACCAATGGCCATTTATTTCCTCCCGTCCGCCTGCGCTCCTGGGTTTGCCACTCAGACTGACACACAGGAGGCAGGAGCTGTCAATCACCTGCCTTCTAAGGCTGTTCTAATGCCACCCCCCCCCCCCCTCCCCGCCTAAAATTGGCTGGTTGGTGCCACCCCCTCATCTCTCTCTCTCTCTGTTGGTTTCTCTTTCTCTGTCTCTCTCTCTCTCTCTCCTTCTCAGAAATTCTAATTCTAATTCAAATAGCTTTATTGGCATGACCGTTCATGTACAGTGTTGCCAAAGCAGAGGGTTACATTAAATTCAAAACAACAACAACAAAAGAGATAGAAACAACAGAAAAACAACAACAATCAACAGTGAAGCTGTAAATGGTGAAACTACTGTCTCTCAGGTCACGGCAGGCTATGACAAACCGTGCAGCCAGAGGTGCTGTTTTCCCCTCTCCGAGTATTATACTCAGTTTGTCCGTGCTATTCAGTGAATAGAAATTTGGTATTATATTCAATTTATATACAATTTCCTGAAATAGCGAGCTCTTTCTTTATTGAATTTTTCACAGTGAAGGAAAGTGCCTCTCTGTCTCGATTTCACCAGTCATACAGTGACCACAAATGCGTGTATCTGCCTTTTTGCTAGGCTGTGGTTACTGAGCCTGTACTTGGTTAGAACTTGCCTCTTCTTAGATAGCATTCTTATTTGGATTGTGATTTGGTTTTCTTCTCTCTCTCTCTCTCTCTCTCTCTCTCTCTCTCCCTGTCTCCATTCATGTTTTAAATGTCAAAACCTGTCTCTTTCTTCCTTTCTCTCCCTTTCATTCTCCCTCCCTCCCTCTCTCTCTCTCTCTCTCTCTCTCTCTCCCTCCTTCTCTCTCTGTGTCTGTCTCTGTCTTTATCTCCATTTGTGTTTTAATGGTCAAATTATGTAAAAGTGTGACAAACTGGTTTAATGAATGACTGTTAAACATCAAAACCTATCTCTTTCTTTCTTCCTCTCCCTTCCTCTCTCTCCATCTCTCTCTCTCTCTGTCTCTCCATTCCTCTCTCTCTGTATCCTGTGCGTTGCTCCTGCTCCTGCTGGAGTGTCTTGCCCGGCACTTGGCCACGCTGGCAGTGGTTTATTTTCTTCTGCGAACATGTTCCGCTTTATGGGATTAGAGCCATGTGGCAGGCTTGCCCAGGCGAGTTCGCCACTGTGCTGGCAACATACTTTCAGCACGGTTCCTCTGCTAAAGTGGGTCATTCAGTACACAGTTCTGAACGCGAGCTCACAACGAGGTATTCAGACCGCATTGCTTATGACTGCTTGGCACGTAGTCTATACTGTATGTAACCTTATGTAACTATGTATACTGTATACTATATACTGTGACAGCATTTCTTTCTGCAGTGATGCAGTGTGTATTGTTTATATATGGTGGAGGTGGAATAGAATTGGATGTTAAGTACATGTGTGAATGTTTGAGGCTAAACTGGAAAAAATGTTGGCCTTGGTGTGAAGGTACATTTGTGTCTTTATGGCCGTCCTACTCAAGGTGGGTGGCCAAGGTTAGGGAAATGACCATTCTCTCCTGTAGGTCTCAGTACTGAAATGCTTCAACGCTCTCTCTCTCGCTTCCTCACACACACACACACACACACACAAGCACACAGTCACACACATACAAATACTCTCACACACACACACAAATATACACATACACATACTGTATGTACACACAGAGACACACACACTCATGCACACACACGGAAGGAACCCCCTCTTTGCAGACAGAGGCAAAGAATGCATACGTCACACTCCCTCCCAGCATCCCCAATCTACCATTTTATCTCGCTGATATATAAAACACGCTCCAGCACTGAGCACGAATCCAACTAGGTCATTACATGTGAAAATTACCTTTCAGGAAATAACTGATAGAGCCTTCACCGGGCGTAGAGGTGAGCTTTTTATTGTGTGAGAAAGTGCAAAATTATCTGTCATTTAATCTATTTATTTGTTCCCCTGGAATATTCATGTGCATGGCCAAGCATGACTAGGCACAGCAAAAATAAATCGCTCCACCTTGCCAATTGAGAACACTTACGACAATAACATAATACATCTGAAATAATATGCGTTCATACTTCGCTAGATTGGTTGGGAATGACTACATTCTCTATTGTGGATGCTACCTCCAGCATGCCTGGTACTGACACCACACCAAAAGACACTTCTGTGTGAACCTTAAAGGTGCTGTGCTGTGCTGTGTGATACTTAAAATGTGCTTATAGAGGCTATTTCAATGAGAATGGCAGCAGAGTGACAGAAAATCTTGGCACATTGCCAAGATACCGCTGTGTGCCAAGCCGTCATCAATCAGCCCAGAGTGATAGATGTCATTAATGAGCTTTTTGTCTTGGATGCGTTCAAAGAGATCCAGATACCAAAGTGTTGAATGATTGATGCTTGGAGGATAGAAAGAGGCTGATGTAGTCTCTGCTGGCCGGTTCAGACAAATCTCCTGACAAATGGTGAATAGTCTCCACTGAATGAACTGCTAAAAGGATAAAAACCTGGTTTTAGCAAAGTGCAACAAGGCTCGTTGGTATCAGGAGAGTTGCCATCCTTCTCGTGAAAAAAAGGCAGTTGATTAATAGCTTGGTCTTATTAGGTGGCCTAATTCCACACAGACACACATGCGTGCGTGCGCGCGCACACACACACACACACACACATGCTATGACTGTACAGAGACCACCAATTGTCCCTAGTGAATCAGTTGTGATCTTGACTAAACGTCATTAAAATGAGCCACAGGCACGTCTGTTGTGTTTTATGTAAGCTCAGAGAACATTCACATTTGCTTCGTGTAGACAGACGGAAAAATGAAAGTAAAGAAGGGGGAATGCAGACACTTCAGTATTGTAGCAACACAACACTAGATAAGTGCACAACCCTCCCCCCCTTGCACACTACAGAGCCCCCACCTGACTGGTCAATTGTTCCCAATGGCCCAAGCATTCAATAAAAAGTATTTTTATTGTCGCTGACGCTGGGAGCACTCCCCGGGTGCCCTCCTTCTGCAGTGGAGCGTGAGCGCACCAGGTTGTTTCCCTCTGGGTCACACCGGTGGACATAGAGCTCCACGTCCTGGTGACAACCCGGCCAGTTGAGGTTGACCGGAGCCAATGAGACGTCTTGGCGATTCCGACATGGCCCACCCCCATGACGAGGCCTGGACCCAGGAGAGATCAGGGTCTCGGCTCTGCTCTCACTGCAGTTGCCGGGGATCGGTGAACTCCCGTCCATTGGCATCTCCAGCGGCCGCCTCTGCTGCTGCAAATGGGGAACTGCCGTCACCACTGCCCACTGCCCGCTGCCCGCTGCTGCTGGGGAGGTGTCATCAGCAGCCCGCAGTGCAGCCACCACTCGAGTCACTGTGTTTCTTTCGTCTCATCTGTGCCCGCTCCCCTGTGATGTAGGCGATGCTGAGCCTGCTGGCTGCTCAGCCTTGTAGTCTCGTTTCTTCGGCCCCAGGCAGCATTCTGGGGCGGACTAGAGAGATGGAGGATCCAGTATCCACCAGGGCCTGTAAGTGGAGCTCCTATTGGGACCTATTAGGGCTGTGGTGCTCCTCTTGTTGGCTGTGATCGAAGGTAAGGTAGCCTGTGGGTCGGCAGCATAGGTGCCCAGCCCCTCTCCGGCGGCGACAGGCCAGATGGTCGCGGGCATCGTCTGCCCTTCTGGCCCAAGCGGTGCAGGAGCAGCCCTTTGATGGCTGGCCAGCTCGCCTGCTCCGCTAGTTGCAGGTCTACCATGCTTGAAGCGCTTTGCTCTCTAGAGAGAGCATGATCTGGACCCGTCTCTTCAGCCAGCCGGCTGTTGAAGCTCGCTGCCAGTTGAACCTGTACGAGGTAGGTCTCAAGCGGATCTTCTCCTCTGCAGCCTGGTAGCTCCGGCATGCCACCTCCGCAGTCGTAGTGGTGGTTCTCAAGTTGGCTGACAGTCAAAGCGGCGGCTTGTCCCAGGAATCCCGATGCGGTGGCTTTCTCCATCCGCTGCGGGCTCGCTGGCATGCCCAGTCCCTGGTCCTGGTACAGCCATTCAGGGTGGGGAATGTTGGCGCCATCCGCCGCCTCCTCCCGCCGGCTCTGGGGCCGGGACACGGCTGGGTCCAGCCTCGTTAAGGCTGTTGAAATAATGCTCTTCGGCTGTGCTCCACCCCCGGACAGCTCTTCGATGAGGAAGGCAGACAGTCTGATATGTGGACATAACACACTAGTAGGGGTGGGCAAATACGCTAACAACAGAGAATCACATACACTCGATTACGCATAGCACACAGACTCAAACAGGATAATGAAATACACGCTCACATTAACACGGTCTACCCTCGAAAACGGAACATTATGCAAATAATTAAACATTGACATTCTCACAGGCACAAACGCACAGCATTATGGGGGGAACTATTACACACACTACATTATGGAAGTGCACAAGCCCACCCCCTCCATACAAAATGTAATGCCAATAAATGTCCCCAAATGTAACTGTTGGGCAGCCATGAGGCCTAAAATTGGCCTCTGTCTCTCCAGTCTCTCTGAGTATAATGCCCGTTCAGCCCCTTTTGCTCAGGAGTACGATAAATGTGTTGCTGTACTTAGCACATAGAGACTGGGGAATTCATATCAATTAATCAAATTCTTATCAGTGTCCAAGCCTGCATTTGTTTTATTTTTGTTAAGGTTACAAGGTCGAAGTCAGCAGAGAGTTGGAACGTTTTTTGGAATTATGTCAGAGACCCATGACGCAGGGCGATAATGACCGTATCGTTTTCATCGTGTCATCACAAGCATTTGTGGCACAGCCGCACCGTGACATCAGCGGGGGAGTTGGATGTGCCAAATTTCCATTGGGTTCATCTGGCGTCATTCAGAACGCTCCTCGGCAAGTCAGCGGAACGCTTCCTGGGTGCCTTTGGGCAACTCTAATCTGAAGTGAAAGGGACAGATTAGCCTTTGGGGACAAAATCCATTAACTTCCTCCACCCTCACCCTCGCCCTCACGACCCCAGCCCTCTACCACCCACACCCTGACTTCTGTCATTCTAGCCTACATGTTTTATTTCTCTCCTGTTCTCCCTCTCTATTTTCCCTCTCCCCTCTCTCTCCCTCTCTCCCTCTCTCCCTCCCAAGCACCTCCACTCGCAGAAGGAAAGGAAGCAGTCAGAGCCTCTTGGCTAGGAAGTGTCCATTTTCTGTCTATCTGCGTTCCCTTTGTGCCATAGCCTGGTCATCTCATTGAGTGATAGAGAGACCTGCTCATTTAAACCCCCGCTGTCTTCTGAATGCTTTTTCCTTCCAAACCAATTGTCTGTGATTCACGGCGCAGGAATGAAATCTGTTCTCATTTCCTGTCAAAAGAAAATGAATTTGGGGCCTTCAGCATTTCCTAGGGGTCAGGAATAGAAATCGGCCTGTCTTTGCTAGCACATAGTTAAAAAAAAACATCTTTTATTTCATTCAATCAGCCTGCACATGTGTAATTATCCTCTTTTCCAAACCTCAGCGATGCGTGTGAACGGAGCTTGACATTTTTTCCTGATGCTGCATTATGTTTGTTCACCCAGGGAGCGTGGAACGAAAAGAGTTAATAAAAACTATCTCGCAGCCAAGCAAAGAGCAATTTATTACTCGTGATCACAGCCATACCCTCTCCCGTGACTTCTACCCAGCAGGCATCCTATATTGGCTAAATATAAACATGTAAAAAGGACCATTTTTCTCAGGCTGCCCTTTTCTGATGTGGGTTTTTTGTACTTGGAGAGGTGCCCGTGTTGATATAGCTGTTCAGGCCCCTTAGCACTGAAATCCACTCAGACAGCTAGCAGGCCAAGCCAGAGAGAGGGAGAGACAGAGAAAGAAAGGGGCCCCACAAGTGCAAAGAAAAATACAACCATTTTTGTTTTTTAAAGGGATTGCCTGAAGAACACAAAAAAAGAGTTGTCTTTAAATAAAAATAAAAAAAACATCATCTATGATGCCATGGAGAGAGACAGAGAGGGAGAGAGAGAGAGAGAGATAAAGAAAGAGAAAGAGAGGAAGAAAAAGAGAGAGAGAGAAATAAAACAAACAAGCCCAGAAAATCTGGGCAGTCTCATGCTCAGCTCACTTATTCGCCACTAAGCCATTTTGCGCGTCGCTCCAGCACGGCGACTAACATCAAAGGGACGCGCTCCAGCTGAGCTGGGAGGGGAGACACTGAGTCTTTAATCTGCAGCTTTACTGTGCTAATTTATCAATGTGAGTTCAGCCTCCAGAGTGATGCCTGCCTGCCTGCCATTGTGTCGCCACTGTCAGTAGAGGCGAGGCCATTCTCCACAGGCCCGTCTGATTGGTCGCCCCGCTGCATCCTCGGGGGGCCCGTGTCGGTGCTCGTCTCGCTGGAGCTCAGGGTTCAACGTCAAAAGCAGGCGTGACACCTGTCAATTAACGGCCTGGTGTTGATCGTGCAAATAGCATAATGTGTTGCTTTCTCATATTAGATTTTTTGGTTGTTGCTGTTGGATACAATACAGAAGCCAGAATTATGTGTGTATAATACCGAGGCCAGAGTTCTATAGAATTCTGTGTGTATAATACCGAGGCCAGAGTTCTATAGAATTCTGTGTGTATAATACAGAGGCAAGAGTTCTATAGAATTATGTGTGTATATTACAGAGGCCAGAGTTCTATAGAATTCTGTGTGTATAATACAGAGGCCAGAGTTCTATAGAATTCTGTGTGTATAATACAGAGGCCAGAGTTCTATAGAATTCTGTGTGTATAATACAGAGGCCAGAGTTCTATAGAATTCTGTGTCTCCATACTTCGTGTCTTTCAGTGGGCTTCGCTGACTGACGTGGCGTTTGTAAGACCTGACACTGATGAATGAGCGAATCTTCCCCTAGTGGTGCTCCTCTGTCGCACTTGGCAGAGACCAGCTGTGCTCCATCTGCCCTGTGCCCCCAACCCCTCACCCCCCACCCCTAGCCGATCTCCACTAGCAAAGGCTAAACCTGCCACTTCACCATAAATTGCTACCCCAGAAAGACACACTCTGCCAGGGGCTAAGAGTCAAATGCATGACTCACTGGCTAACATTCAGTGTATTAGCGATGTTTGACAGAAACAAAGAGTGGCTGTGGTCACCCACAGAGCTGCTCCTGATACATGCTACTGCTAACATGAGAACCCACTGTGGGTTGAGATCATCTGACTCAACTGTTTTCTAAGAAACACATATTTCTCCTTTGCTTTTTGACTGAGGAATGAAACATTTATATACTGGAGGAATCCTAGCACAGAATGCCACAGATAATTCTCCCTTGTTAACTGCCAGTGCCTTGGCCATTTTTCCAGACGAGGAGACTGCACTGTATTGATGTGACCTCTGAACTCTGGGGCAAGGAGGTTGGTTGGCACTTGAGAATGACCTGCATCAGTGGATGAAAGTTAATCCATTGGATTGGACCCATTCTCCTAATGGATGTCTCGGCACAGAGGGATGATTGAGAGCCGGAAGCATCGCGGGGGACGGCTGTGTGTGTGAAACATGTCAGAGCTCAAACACACACACTTATTCGCTCTCGCTCTCATTCTGTGCCACTCCTCAGAGTGGGATATGTCTTCCAATGTCAGCTGGCCCAAAGGGGACAACGAAGGTTGGTCGTGCAGGGAGGGGAAGACAATTTATCAAAGGTGTGTGTGTGTGTGTGTGAATGCATGTAACAGAGAATGTGTTAGCGACTGTGTCTGAGTGTGAGAGATTGTGTGTCAATGTGCGGGAGTGAGTGAGTGAGTGAGTGTGAGCCTCTGTGTGTGTGTATGAGACAGAGGCCATTAGGGAGGGACTTTCCTCTGCACACCAGGAGGAAGCTGAGTGAAATATGGAGCCATCTGGGAAGATCCCATGCTGCGTGGTCCACACAGCCACACTCACAGTGCTTTAATCAGGTCTGTTCCTGCTGGAGAGTCATGCTTTTGATGTCCGTGCCCTGTTTTCACCATTATTTATAGAACAACAACTAAGTTAAAGCGATAGCACTGGTGGTGTGCAATGTTCACAATGATGGGTCATCAAAATAAATCCCCCCCCAGGAGTGGGAACATCCTTTGGGAGCACTTAAAAGTCCTTATGGCTATTACCATGTCTGATACCAACTGACAATAATTATATTTTTTATTTCAAATGGAATCCTTTCCCTTCAGATGGATGACAATTTGCAGAGAAAAAAAGAAAAAAAATGGTCAGAAATGGCATCATGGTTCATGGTTCAACCTGCTGCACATAAAAAAGGCTATTTTTCCATGAACTCTATTGGGATCGATCATATTTTTTAAGGAGGGAAACATTAGGCATTTCATCCAGGTGTATCTTCTCATTGTGTCGTGGATGGCACCTCACCCGGGCACAACAGAGGCTCATTCTAGCACAAGCAGGTGCCAAGTGTGTGTGTGTGTGTGTGTGTGTGTGTGTGTGTCTCTCTCTCTGTGTGTGTGTGTGTGTGTGTGTGTGTGTCTGTATGTGTGTGTGTGTGCAAGTGTGTGTGTGTGTATGTGTTGCATGACTGCTAAATAGTGACGTGACTAGGTTATAAATAGCCAAGCAGTTGAACAACTGGAGCAGCGAAACCAATCATATGAAACTGGAGAAAAGAAAAACAGCGATAGGATTGGGCACAGGTGGTTCTCTCAATTAAAATAGCTCATTTGAAAAGAAAGACGTGCCAATCATCAGAATATCACAGTGATTAGCAGAACGATTAGGGCTGGATGGAAAAATACAATGAGACACATTGGCACCTCCATACCAAGTTGATGAGATGCGAGAGTACAGAGTGGATGTACCCCTTTTGCTGTGAGCTTGTGGGGAAAGTTGATGGGGGAGACGTTTCCTTCTCATTTTAGAATAATTTCGAACAGTATGCAATGGACCATGAATCCAATTTTCAGTTTTCCTTGTGAGAGAGAGAGAGAGAAAGAAAGAGAGAGAGAGAGAGAGAGAAAGAGGGAGAGAGAGAGAAAGAGAGAGAGAGAGAGTGTGTGTGTGTGTGTGTGTGTGTGTGTCCTGCAGAACTCCTGCACCTCCTGTGTTCTACATACTGTGTCCTGCAGAACCTGCTGTTTCTCTGGTACAGATGTAATGGCACCATGGGCAATGGGCCATCCCTGACCACAGCACACAGTGACTTACCTGGACTTCCACTCCTCCATCCCTGACCACAGCACACAGAGGGACTTACCTGGACTTCCTCCCCTCATACTCCTTCTCCATTATAGCTGCAATCCACGATTCTGGAAAAAGGTTGTTGATATTTGAACTCAACAGCCAATCAAATTGAAACCCTTCCGTGCTCCTGAAGCAACGTGTGGATTGGCTGGATTGGTTGGTCCGAGCCACTTTGTCTCCCATTTTTTCCCATTCCCATTGTTTGTTTCACATTCACAGAGCCAGGGCTGTGTATGAACACCAGAGGCATTTTGAGCACACACACTGAACGGACAGGTGGAGGGCCATGAGGAGCAATTAGTTGAATCTGACAAAACATGTATGTGATAAGAATCACAGAAGGTTTCTAGGGGGCCGAGTGATCATAAGGTTTCTAGGGGGCCAAGTGATCTCCTAATGGCCTCTTCTCAGCCACTGGATGAAAGCCAGGCTTTTAGAAAAGCTTGGCTATGTTGCATTTCAGTGAGCCAGGTTGCTGCTTTTGACGTGGCGCTAGTAAATAGAGTAGAAACTATAACGCAACAACATAAGTGGCTCAAGTGATGTAAAAGAACGCATCCATATGTTCTTATTTATGGCAATTAAAAACCAAATGACCAATAAATATGCAGGACATGATCTCAATATGCAGGATGCAAGACAAAGGGGACATATACTCTGCATATACATACCCTATACCTTGTATGGTTCAAAACGATTCAAAGCTGTGATTGTTTGCAAATTCAATCTTTGATAGGATGTGGAGGCGCTGTGGTGGTATCAGACCATTGACGCATCATAACTGCTCATTTAAAAAATTATATATTTTTTAATTTGTATTTATTTTTAAATGTAAAGTTAATTTGCTAGATTCCACGAATGACATGGGAGTTAATTATTTAATAGTTAACCAAAGCGTTAATCGTGCTCAAATGATCACGGTACATTTGTTGCTCCAGTTAATCTGGCAGCTAATAGTATTTGCTGTTACTGTCATTAACTCCTGGTTCGTCAGTGGAGAAGAGTCATTGGAGCCTCAAACAGAAGGCGTCTTCTCTCACTAAACCAGTGAGACTGAGAAAAAGCACATGGCACCCTCTAAACATCTCCATCTTCTACAATGAGGCAGTCCAATAATTACGATGATCAATTAAGTAGAACAATTACAGTTAGAGATTAAGGCCAATGTAATGACCTGGATATATAGTCATTAACTATGAATGGATTCATGCAAGAACTATCAAAGACAGATAAATCATGAATTCTATCTGCTGTGCAATGACTGCATTCACGCCTGAATGGATATTCCAGTCATTTAAATGCATTGATATTTATTGATTTTTATGGATTGGATCATCTGTCCATATATCCATACGTGCCCTCTGGCAGCATACCCTCATGACTAGTTATCTGCCACAACCCATTCAATAGAGAAATGAACAAGGTTTCTGGAGGCCTATATAATTTCCATATGTACAAAGATGTAAAACCATGCAAAGTAGTTGCAGAAATGCTGTGTGTGATAAAACATTACTTTCCACACTGTTATCTGGAGCCACAGAGCTTCTGCCTATGCCTTCCGTATTCTCTCATCTTAATGATCACTCTTCCTAATCTCTGTCATCTATCATTGATGGGGTTGAAAAATTGATCAGCGTTTAACATTAATCACTTAGCAGACACTTTTCATCCTAAGCGACTTCCAGTACAGGGAAAGAGTGCATCTTATCAGCATGTGTGCTCCCTGGGGATCCAACCCATGACCTTGGTGTCCTCCGCACCTGGCACCATCAGTTCATCTAAAGCCGCAGGAACACCATATCTAGATGTACATGTTTATTACAGAACCGTTACCATCTTCCATAAATCTTATATTTGGGGGGTCATAATATCAGATAACCTACCCTATCTGACAGGGCAGAGTGAGGAAGAATATGCAGAGAAAAACGACACAATCTCAGAGGCATCCCTGTAACATTCTGATGAGCAACATGTGTGCTCCAGAGATAACCACATTAGCCATGAAAGAAAAGAAAAAAACTGCAGTGCGCAGAAGAGATGGTTCAGGACAGATACTGTGTCATGTGTGAAGCTACTGACATATGGACTCCCTTCAGGGGGATATTTGGATAATTCATTCTCATGAGGAGAGGCTTATGTGTGGTTGCTTTTCCACACGAGGATCCGCTGATCAGAATAACTCCTGACACAATAGTGGCTGAGTGAGGGGGAGTCTGGATAGCAGGGCTGGAGTCGGTGCACCATCTCCGGTCGCCCTTTCAAATTATACGCAACAATCCAGCCTAATTAATTTAATTAGTTATTTTTTTCCTGTCCGTGTCACCAGAGTGTAAATCAAAGCGTTGACAACAAAGGCACTGAAGGATATTCAGGTGTTTTGTACACAAAAGAGCAAGGTGGATTATGACAGAGTTACAGCTGTGGCGGCGACAGGAAAGCATGAAAGATGGTCACTTAGACAGGATGATTGTGATCAAAACACAAGCACTAGTTTGTAAATCTAATTTATCATTTCTTAACATCTTACTTGGTATTGATATACTGCATGTAGGCGGGGGTTGGGGGGGCGGGGGGGGTGTTGACAGCAGTGTCTTGCCGATGACGTAAAAGGCTCTTCAGCCGCTGAGAAAAGTACAAACCCAAATATAGACTTTTGATGAAGAGGAGAATATTACATTTACATTTTGTCATTTAGCAGACACTTTTGTCCAAAGCGACGTACAAGAAAGAGAACAATCAAGCTACGAGCAATAGAGACCTTGTGTAACAATAAATACTATTTTACATAAGAAATAGAAAAAAAGTGCAGGAATGTAACTACTGTAAGTGCAAGTTAAGTACTAGTCGAAGTGCAAGTTAAGGCCCCGTCACACCATGACGTTCTGGTCAACGTTCTATGATGTTAGAGGAAACGTTGGTAATCGTGCATGGTCGCTGGTATTGCGCCAGAAGAGCTTTGTGTGAAAGCTGGTGAACGCTGTAATCGTCGGTAATCGTCGGTGATCGGAGGAGAACGCTGGTCCAAATAAAAAGTTTTGAACATGCACAAAAGTTCTCATGGAGATCAGCGTTCTTCAACGTTTAATTTAAACGCTGGAGAACTTTCGTGGAATGTTTTATTAACTTTGCACGCGTTTGGCTATGGTAGTCAGTCGTTGGGTAGGGTAGACTGAGTACAGTTGATGCACCCAAAATAACTTATGTGCGCAGCAATCCTGAGACGTGATTTTTAGTTTGGACATGCCTACTAACGTCCTCTTTGATCCAGGGAAATTTGAGCACCTAACCCATCTCTCGTAGGAAGATATCGGCGAAAGTTTTTTCACCAAGGGAAGATCTTGATTTTATCATGTCCCTTCTACAATTAATATGTTATTAACCATACGTGATCAACAAACGCAACTTACATCATTGCAAACGTTATTCTGTGCACTATACATCTACATATTCAATGCTATCATGTCATGCAAGGTCATTGCATAATCTAGCGAAAAGCGGAGTGGAGGGTATATGCTTGCTTGAGCCAGCATTAAGTAGATGTACTGAACTTGAACATAGCTGAGCACTGTTATAGCTGGTGCTGTTCCATGGCAGATGGATATGATATGAAGACTCTTGTGAAATGGACAATGTGTGTGGATGTGTTGATGTTTTCTAATAATAAACATTGAGAAACACAAATTCAGTGTCAAATTTAAATCATTTATTTTAATAACATAAAACCCCAGGAATAACGCCCGTTATTTCGTAAATCACAGTAATAATAACAGTAAATCTTCGTCCGAAGACATTGCTAGTGAAAGAGGCTTTGTATTCTTCTTACTTTCAGCAGCATTTATCATCTTCTTACCTGCAGCAGCGCTAGTAGCAGACACGTCAGCACACGTTTGTCGCGCACCAGTGACACGTCACTTTAGTCGCTGTTACATGCTCCTCATGCGTGAGTCCCACGCTAGTAGTCATGCGTCAGTCCTACGCTATTCTTTCGTTAAGTCACACGCCAGATGTGTCCACATCGCCCTAGAACGCTCGAAATTGAACGATTAGAAAGTTCAGAGAACGTTGACCAGAACGTCATGGTGTGACGGGGCCTTTAGGAAGGGAGGTGCTCTCTGAAGAGTTGGGTCTTCAAGTGCTTCTTAAAGGTAGAGAGGGACGCCCCTGCTCTGGTAGTGCTAAGCAGCTCCTTCCACCAACGTGGAACTACGAATATGCATTCTTTTAAGGCCAACACCATTCCTGAGATCAATGGTGCTTCAGGGGTTAGTGTGTCCGTGAGTGTATATAAAGTCAAAGTCAGTTTTATTGGCACAAACGACACACAGCAACACACACATTTTAGGGTGGACACACACACACAGCAAGGTCACAGTGAATTTTTCCCATCCTGGACTGTCCTTCCTCCAGGACCCCAGGAGCTGTGGGCAGCCTTTATGGCACCCAGGGACCAAGTCAAGTGGTCCGTCCATCTTGGTCAGGACAGGACGGATAGGAGAGTGTTCTGTTCTTCTGCATGTTTTTAGTGGAGGAAACCCCTTGTGAACACAGGTAGAACATGCAAACTCCACACAGAAAGGCCCAGGAGATAGCCCACCTGAGCACTGAAGACCTGGGGAGAACCCATGCGGGTATCGAACCCAGGACCTTCTTGCTGTGAGGTGGCAGTGCAAGCACCTGAGCCACCGTGCCACCGTGCCTTATGTGTATCTGAAGGGGATGAAGACCAGGAAACACATAAGGCTGCAGGTCGTACTCAGGCTCTGAGGTATAGAGAATTGCAGAGAGAGAAGTGGCATCATGGGCCATCGCATTTGTCCTCTTGCTCAAAGGAAACCCCCACTGACAACCGTTAAACACAACCTTATCTGTCTATAGTATACTGTCATCCAACAATACTGTATGGATGGAGCACCTCGATAGCTTACCTTTGGTGTCTTGCTGTTTATTGAACTCCACACAAGCTTCAGATAACTGATACACAGTGACAAGCAGGTAGGGATCTTGTATGCAGACATGACACACATTACAAATAACACACTGACTATAACACAAAAAAGGAGCACGATTACATTCTAAATTAAGACATAACAGAAATCAAATAACAGAACTACAGTAGTAGAACGTAGAGCACACAGAATTCTGGGAATGACATATATCCAAGAAGCGCACAACTCCCCCTTGCACGTTACAATACTTCCCTTCTGGATGCCAGTGTCTCTCGATGAGCCAAGACAAAAACCCTGATCTGTACTCGTTTGGATCTAGACATCCAAGCTGATCAGACACCACCATGGTGCTTCTGCGGCAGCTAAAGGGTTTATTCCACGGCATGTCACCGAAGTGGCAGAAGGAGCTTTATCCCCCAAAATGAGACAGAAATATCATACCTCGAGCCATTTCTCAAATGTCATTTGAGAAGACATTTTTTTTTTCCTTCTGAATACATCCATGCCAGAAAATGGCAACTGTATCAACCCAATTAGTACAGCTGTCAGTGATGCCACAGCTTGGTTACTGTTGGTGGGGAGGGGGGGTGAGGGGGGAGGGGGATGCTTTAATGAGGGGTAGTGGCGAGAATAGGATTAGAAGGGATTCGCTCAGGCACACAAGAAAATGCCAGCCTGAAGGAATCGCACATGAGATAACTCTGGGATTCCCCCCTCTTAAAATCAAATAACCCAACATGAAGTGAAGGATAGAGTAGAGAGAGAGAGAGAGAGAGAAAGAGAGAGACACTGGCAGAGAGAGAGAGAGAGAGAGAGAGAGAGACAGACAGACAGACAGCCTTATTTGCCTGTTAAAAAGCTGGTTTTTAACCCACCACCCTGTGCAACTGAGGCAACGATCTGAGGCTGAGTTCAAGCTGATGGCAGATGGCAGTAGAGTGGGTTGCCTAACTGATTAAAAGAGCACACACTGAATGGAAACGAGAGGCAAGTGGGAGGCAAAGCCGTGCTGCTCGTCAACTGTGACTGCATAGACTTCATTATCCGCCCTGTAACAGGATTCGGTTAACTACATTAGATGGCATTCACGGAGCCTAGCTCAGCACAGAAACTGATCACTGAACAGCTCAGAACAATGAAAGTGAACAGGGACCGGATGAAGTGAATGTTTTGGCGAACGTTTTGGGATCCGTGGAAACACAGTCTCTTTGACAAAATGTTGAAAGTCTCCAGTGCTGGTAATTGATTAAATTCCATTTCACCATTCAGTTCATTTAAATGGACTTATTAGGTATCCGACACTACTGTTAATATTTAATGAGGATCTGGAAAGAAGTCAGACCGAACAATGGTGCTTAAAACACAATGAATATCCAACTTGCATAATCAAATCAGATCAAGACAATTCATTTTCTGATTGTACAGCCCCGTAAAAAAAAAATTGTGTGCTTGGCTGGTTGATGGCTCTTCCTCCAAAGGGAATCCCATAAATTGCCCATGGCAATGACAAGGTGGACATAGCTCAAAAAGAAACATTTATAACGTTGGGGTTTAATCTGTAATACACTACACAAGCAGAGGCATATATATCTTTCCCGAGCTTTCATCAGCCAGAGCTGGGCTGTAAATCCTTGGCCGTGTGAACTGTGCAGGGATAGCAAACCTCTAGGAGGTTATTTTGGCAATGGAGCGAGATGGGATGACTGCATATGTGAAACCTTACGGTTTTGCCACGGATGTTTTTGAACTGTCACCTACTACAAATAGACAAGCGAGCGTGAGAAGATTTGCACTGCACTACTGTAACGGAAACCGTTTCATTCAGAGAGTGTGAGGTGTAACGTTATGAGTATTACTTGGTTTTGCTTGTTCAGCATTGCTCTCTACCCTCAAACAAGGGACAAACTGTCTATGGTGCTTTGACATACATTAATATAGAACAACAGCAAATCACTGGGACACATATTGATTTTAATGACAATTCTAGCATCATAGACAGATGATGCATTACACTACATTAGGGTGTAAAGCAGTGAAATAGTAGTCTGACCTAAAGACAGACTTCAAAGGATCTTACCCACTTCTGTCACTGGCAGAAAATAAATATTTCCACTGACCCAAACAAGGAACGATTCATTCGCTGTTGCCCAGAGTCAGGCCTTGGGTTAGCTTTCTGTCCCCACTGAGGAAGAAGGCGGCAGTTTCCTAGCAGGCTTGACAGGTGCGGATTGTACATCGAGGCTGAGAGAAAGGGAGATGTTGCCAAACTCAACTGGGGACGTGCCCAAAACACACGTTTAGAGAGAGAGAGAGCGCGAGAGAGGAAGGGAAAAGGGCCAGGATTGGGATGGAAAAACTGATGAAGATAAATGAGCCTCGGAATACCACAGCCGCCGCCAAGTGGTCCAAAAATACTTGGTGGGACCAGACAGACACACAGTGGTCAGATTGTGTATTTCAGTGTAACTTTCCTCACAGACATCCTCAGACCCGGTGGCTGGTTCAGACCCTGACGTGGATGATGCTGACACCAGCTCTAGCAAACAGGAGAAAAGCTCTCTTCAGTAAGGAGTGAAAGAAACCCTTACTGTCAAAATGAAAACCCGTGGCTGTCAGAATTCTAACACTTACTTGAATTGCTGCCACAGGAAGATGCCTCTCTTGAGAACTGAACAACACGCTCCGATCCTCTTTAAATGTTTCAGTATATTCACCGAGGCCGTCCTAATCTTCAGTGACACAGCCAAAGGGCACAGACCACTGGGCGCATGCTTGAAGGACAAGCCTGGGAGTTCATCCCACCTCTGATGTTCATGACAGTGCCCTCTGTCTTGAAAGCGATCCTCCCTGGTTCCCCCCCCAGTCCCTGGCAAGGGGAAAGGGCTGACAAGGACTCCGAGACGCCCCTGAAGGTAAAGACATCTAAAAATGGCCACCCCTCTTAATCAAGACGTGAAACCGAACCCTGGAAAAACTGGCTGAGGGACGAGCATTCTGCAGATATTCTGAGGAGCCGAGCCTACCGGAACCCTTGGCTCTCGAGTTTCGCCCATGTGCCCTCCCTGTTTCTCTCGCAGTCTCCTTTAGGACTCGCTGTTTCTCTCCCAGTCTCCTTCAGGACATGCGGTTCGGCTTTCCGCTGCACTCGAGTGACGGGGTGCCTAAAAGAGGGGACGGGTCACTGGCGTGGGACTTGATTGACACGTCTCAATGACTAAGGATCCTCTTGCTGTAGAAGAACGACATGAATTTAAAGCTTGCTAACACCCATAAGCCTTGATAGTATCATTTGCAGAAGTTTATGTTTCCATAAACACAGTTATTTCCTCATCTTAGCAATGCAACACATCCAAACCATGCTGGTTCTCTTTCTCTGTCACTGGAAATGTGCATAGTGTTTTTATAATACGTGATAAATATGTTTCACTTTTTATAGACAGCGAAAGTATATTGATGTGCATATCCTGTAAATGTGATAAAATATGCAATCTGCATCTCCACCTTTTTGCAGCCACTGTTACAATTGGTTGTTGTTGTCTCTTGTGATCTGACAAGTATCCAAGCTCTGCTACATCTAGATTGTGTGTGGTGTCTTTCATCTAGACCCTGATTGCAACAAACACAGCTACCAATGTGCAATACTGAATCATTTCCATATCAAAGCACGCTGCACAACTTCAGTCCTATCTGAATTAACACATCAAACAGACAATATATACAACAAACAAACTTGAACTAAATTGAAATCAAGGGGTCTATACCATTTGACTCCTTGAAAGCACACCGTCAGTTATTAATTACATTTTTCCCTCCAATTTGCAGCATTAAATCTTAACTGGAAACCATTATAAGAATTGTGGATCTGTGTGATAATTAACAGGCAAATAAATGTGGGACATTGAGGAGATTCATATGAGGAAGGAAAATATAAACTGTGTTTTTTTTTTTAAAGGTTGAGAGTATGGCTTGTACTTATTCACAGCCACAATGACTATGTCAAGCAATACTGAATTTGTGGTTGGTACTGAGAAACATAGCCTAATTAATGTATCCCCATTGCTCATAAACTCATTTGTATAAAGGAATCCCAGAGAACTTTAGTGGAGATTTAGATTAGCCAAGCAACCGTTTTGTACTATGGGCGAAATAGAAAAAAACATTCCCTTAGAAAAGAAAGACTAAAAGCAGGACTCTGATGCCAATCTCAAAACACAACCTTACAGGCAGCTTATTCAGTGATGACATAACATCCTCCAGTTGTTGTAAGAGCACGCTAACTGTTTTTTTTAACCAATGGGGGGGGGGGGGGGGGGATCCCAGTTACGACACCTCAGGCCCCAGTGTGTTTCCAGTGTGTTTCTGAATGCAGCCAACTGAGTGCCAATTCCCAACAGGCATTATCACATTTAGCAAACGGGAGGTGTATGCAAACATCACATGGCGGACTCTCGGCTTTTGATGATGCCGTTCGGTACCAAAGACGCCTCGGGGCCAGGAACGACATTGATGGCAACTCCAGTTGTTCGCGCGGAGCCTATCACTGTACCGTAATGTAACTTTGGAAAGTCTCTGAGACAGAAATAGACAGTGCCAAACAAACAAACGGTGCCCTCATGCCAACCGTGGCATGCCACCCCTTTGGCCACGGTCCGCAGCACCTGCTTCTCTTTGAGGTTTGAGAAAAACATGCTGCGTGGCAACGGAAATCCCCAAGTCAGTCAGTCAGCCGAAGTGGGTAGCCCCCACAATTTGCACGAAGCGTGCAGGAAAAACAGAGTACTTTGGGTGTGCGCAGCAAAGAGAGAGCCAGCCAGCCTTCCAAGGTCGATCATGCAAGAGGACTGATTCAGAAAATCCCACTGGTATCCCCAAAACCAAAACAACAACAACAACAACACAAAACAATCAATAAAACTGCCGTGGGGCCCTGTGTTGTGAACACATTGTTAACCACCACATACGTGCCTGTTGTGGGATCAAGTGGTGCTGGCAGTTTAATCTACTTTGCTAAGGGCTTGTAAAACTCTCCCCAAACAGGACACGCACAAACACAGCGAACAGAGGGTAATCATCCGACACGTGTCTCGTCTGTCTGGGGCTCTCAAAGGAGGGTGCTAAAAGAGTCAACCAAGAGCCTGAGACTAGACATGGAATAAATGGATGGCTGTTAGATGGGCACAAACATAGATTTCAACCGACCACTTCATTTACTGTGAAATCAGCAAGCTGACATGGAAACAGTTGGTGCTCAACACACTATTGTGCAAAGTCTAGGGTACACAGAGTAGGTGAATTTGTATCAAAATAATTATTTACATTAAGCCAGCTAAAGTAAAAAAAATTCAGAACATGTGTAAATTATTAAAAATAGCTTTAAATGACATCCAAGCCTTCTGATACCATAGTTGCTCCTAACAAAGGGCCAGGCGGCTGGTGAGTTGACGAAGATGAAGTGAAAGGTCTTTGTTGCTGGAAAGATCACAAACAGCACCAGACCTTCCATAATTAAACAGCCTAAATATCAATCGATGGAAAGACTGTGTAACAGCGCAGCCGAGTTCTGTGTTTCACTGAAGCTCAATAATGGAAACTACATCATTAAAGAAAGTAAAATCTTATAGTGAAAGTTATTTGTTTTTTTATTGAGGTGAACAAGACAATTAAAATTACAGTGAGAGCAGCCTACACCCAGTGCAGAGGAGGGGCTATGAAGGATTTACGAACCAATTATAACATTACAAGGGAGATGGCGGCTTTATTCTTTACTGCTTCTGAAGCCTTTGTTTTTTCCTCTAGGGAACTTAATGATTTGGGGTTTCATAAAATGTCCCATTTTTTTTCCATAGACAGGTCATATCACTGTGTGTGGGTACTAACAGGTGTTTTTTTACTCAGGCATCGTCTTAGAGACTCAAACCAGACTCCACAGTTTAGCATGAAAAAGTGGCTAGCATTATTTTAGTAATGTCGGAATCCGCGAAGAATTTGAAGAAACATATTGTCAGAAGTCTTACTGCGATGAAAGAGCAGAGGCCTCATTAGCTGATGCTGTCTGACTGTAAAGGTCGAAAGCCTTGGCTCTTGGTCAGTTTATAGTCTGCTTGAATGACAAGTTTGTATTTGAGCTCATTTGGTTGTGCTACACTCAACCGCTGGGTAAAAGACATACCGGTTTCCAGGATGGTGTTCACTGGACCATCATGAACTAATCAGACAGTTATAAACAATAATATTGCAGAGGATGTAGAGAGTTTTTTTATTCCTTTTTTCATGTGACTGATTTTGAGAAATCCGCTCCTTCCAGGGAGGACATAGAGCCAGTGGATTAGCAGCTTCTAGCCGAGAGGGTTTTAAATTTGCTCAATACGTCTCAACACATATCCCCTTGTTTTGAAATTGTTTGTGGTCGCTCCCATTTGGGCCAATCAGAGGGGAAGGATCCGACTGCATCTAGCTGCAAAGACCTTTCATGCCAAACACAAAGTGATCAAAGTCTCTCTCTTTCTTTCCTTGTCTCTCTCTCTCTCTCTTTGTCTCTCTCTTTCTCTCTCTCTCTCTCTCTCTCTCTCTCTCTCTCTCTCTCTCTCAAGCTTTATCACATTCACAGATGTGTGTGTCTGGACTGCCACAGCATTCAATTGAGCACGCAATAACACGTAAGCAATAAGAAACCAAAACGTGATTTAAGTGTAAATGAGTGAATATGTATAAGCACATAATGACACATGCATAAATCTGTGAATATCAGTAAATAAAGACACTGTGAGTGTTAGTGGTGTGTACAACCACAAATAACACCAATGAGAAAAAAATAATTAAAAAAAACAACATAGCATTTCTTCCATGTACCACACGCCATCTCTCACTCTCTCTCTTTCTCACTCTATCTTTTCTCTGTGGGCATATCTGTTTGTCTCCCAACTTCACTTCAGAGCGAAAATAGCCTCTAAACTCTGAATATTATCATTACGATAACAGTGGCATAAACGCTCCAATTGGGGCCTGCTGCTCTGCATCCCATTCCCCCCAGGGAGGAGGCTGGAGGAGGGGAGAGGCATATTTCACAGTGGCAGGATCCGGGGAGGAGGCTACGGGTGGGCAAATGGAAAAACCAGCCAGGCATGACTGAAGAAACCGCAACATCAGAGGTGGCCATCGCATGGAGTTGATTCACGATGCAGACGGGCAGACAATGAGTTAAAAGCTGGGCAAAAAAAAAGGAGGCTATTTTGATCAGTGTGTGTTTGCTTTGTGAGAGTGCAAATGGCAGGGCCACGTGTGGATTTTACTCTCACACATCTCTCTGTGTGTGTGTGTGTGTGTGTGTGTGTGTGTATGTGTGTGTGTGTGTGTGTGTGTGTGTGTGTGTGTGTGTGTGTGTGTGTATATGTGAGTGTGTGTGTGTTTGTGTGTGTGTCTATGTATGTGTGTGTATGTGTGAGTGTATGTGGGTGTGTGTGTGTGTGTGTGTGTGTGTGTGTGTGTGTGTGCCCTTTGCGAATGCTTGTGAATATTGGTGTGTGTATGACGACAAGTACACTTCTGTAACAGAATGTCACCTCGCCTCCTCCAGCATCAGGTAGCTTGTACTTTTCCATTAAAGGGGTTTAATGATATCCATCAATAATACCTCCGCTCTCAGACACAGAATCAATATGAAACGACATTGTGCAAGGCTGCATAACTGCATACTTGTCTCAAGTGCATCTCGGGAAAGCATCCCTCAATTACACGTCCATTCGCCACGTGCCTCTGAGACACTGGGAAGTGTTTGGGATGAACATCTGTTCCGAGACACGACTGGATTCAACCAGTATTACACAACTTCATCATGTCGTGAAATAAATCAGGATATCACTAATTGTGTCACAGCGCCACCATTTTTGGCATGACAATGTTCGTACAATAAAACCTTTTTTACAGATGGAATATTTCTAACAGTGTGTAATGCAACTCTTCCCAAGCTGGGCATTTTTTTTCTCTGCTGTAACCTTCCATCTATCAACACAACACTAAAGGGCCAAGTCTCCAGTACTCTGGGTTGTACCATTGGCTCAATCGAAGTAGGGGTGGTCAAGTAGATTCCCAGAAAGCAGTAGGTTTTGGAAAAGGACAAGAGAAAGCAACCCTGTTTTGGGTGAATCCTGCTATGTGCGAACCCTAGAATAAACGTCCCATTACTACAACAAAAGAACAAAGAGAGACAAAAGAGCTTCTGTGACTATTAATTCCTTTAATATATCAATTAATTTTGGACATGCAAAGACAGCACTGCATGCCTATGTGGTTGGGCCCCCCACTGCCTCCTGATAGCCTATCAATCACAAACTCACCAAGAGCCTTAGAGGAGAGACGACAGTATGCTGAAAGCTACCTGCAGAAATGCATCTGTGCTCTCAAGGGGGAACTAGATACATATCCTCCATTCCTACCATCCTATATATCCTATATAACTCCCAATGCTCAAGCTGAATAAATATCACACACATATTACTCAGTGAGTCTAGCCAGATCTTATTCATTCATTTCATCTTCTGTCTGTACCTTGCTTTCATTCCGCCTGAAACTGTTCTAGCCTGTTCACTGTTCTGACTCGGTTTGGGAGTGCCTATATTACATTTTCACTTTTTTGTCATCATTGGGTGGGATTCTTTTTTGACAGATAAGGAGAATGACGATGCTGACTAATCTCCACAAATGCAGAGCAGAATATCCCTTTTAAAGGACACACGACTAGCAGGTGTTATAATATACAGCAGAGTGTTTGGATCAAGGGGCACTAGTCCCAAGCCGAAGTAGCCTACCAAGAACTCCTGTTTTACTGTGCATTGTCAACTGTCAAACTGAAACTCAGGACAAACACACAATCAGTTCTCACATCTTAGTTTTGCCTTGAAACCACATGATGACAATCCAAAGTCAACTAGGTGAACAACGCTCTCCATTAGTTTCAGGCGTAGGCTGGTAACGCTCCTGCTTATCAACTTATCTGTTGCGGTTTTGTTATCTCTTCCTAAGGTTTGTTACTTGATGATTCATGCCAAGTGTACAGAGCCTGTCCTTGGTGAACACACACACACACACACACACACACACACACACACACACACACACACACACACACACACACACACACACAGACACAGACACAGACACACACACACACACACACACACACAGACATACAGACATACAGACACACACACATACACACACACACAGACACACAGACACACACACACGGTCACATTTTCCCTCTGGCAAGTTTATAACCCCTCTATCAGGCACGGCAGTGCTGTTAGCTGTTATATGGCTGCTGGTGTGTTTTCCTAAGTACTGTCTTGTTGTCGTAAGGAGGGCACTGTGGCAGCCGAAGCAGCTTCGGGGAAGCTCTGAGACTGGGTCTGTACACGAACGGCAGTCTACCCCCCCCCCCCCCCCCCCCCCCCCACCTTAGATAAGACGCTTACTTGAATAAGGCGCACATGTGGAAAGCACCTTCTCACTAAATCCTCCTCCCGTCTCCTGGCTTTGCAGCCCCACGGGGATCAAAACGGGTATCTATAACGAGGCGCGGGCGCTCCATATGGCTGCTTCATCGGCTTCTTGGCTCCCACCGGCATGTAATGAGGGGCCGCCGCGTGTTTACCCAAAAAATGGCCGCCGCCGTTTAGCGCAAAAAATCCCACCTGTAGCCAGCCACGCGCAGAGATGGATGGGCCTGTCACGCCACCAATAAGCATCTACATCAAAATGATGGCTGTATTATCATCCCATTACTGTGGCAGCCATGCATGGAGCCTCCATGGAGTAGAGCGAGAACGAGTGAGTTAATGCAGAAATAGATGGAGATATGGCAGCGTGAGAAGCATGTGGAGAATGTGGAGATTTGCACATCTGTAACACTGGCTGAGCACAGACGATGGGATGGGACACACACACATACTGTACACACACACACACACACACACACACACACACACACACACACACACACACACACACACACAAGCACAAACACAAACACAAACACAAACACAGACGATGGGATGTGACACACACACATACTGTACACACACACACACACACACACACAAACACAAACATAGACGATGGGATGGGACACACACACACACACACACACACACACACACACACACACACACACACACACACACACATACACACACAAACACACAGATGATGGGATGGGATCCACTGGGCTTTGGTTGAGGCCCCTGACATTGATGGACTACTGAGCTGTCTCTCTGTACTCTTCTGTAGACTAAACCAGTTTAACAAAGTATTGCAGTTTCCTAGAAGGTTTTAAATAGATAGTGCCTCCATTTTTGGGTGTGTTGAAACATACACTGACATAGCTGTGTGAGGAGTCGGTGCTTGAGACATTTCATATTGAATTGAAGTGGCTAATTCTAGAATTAGTTTCTATATATTTTATATTTTTGACATTAAATATACATGAAATCCCAACGTGAATGTAGAAAGCAAGGCATAGTCTCAGAGTACAGAGCAGACACAAGAAGCAGGTGTAGCCATGAAGCACAAAGTGTTACTGAAAGAGATTACGAATACAGCTGTAGAAATATTTAATTTTCCTTTTCTGTGTTGGCGTAGAATAGATCTTTCACAGCCATCTCTTGTTCATTATCATCACCCTCTTGAAATGCAATTATCCATGCCAGCTGACAGTCTCATCTGAACTCCCTTCAAAGACTTCAAACACTAACACGCACGCACACGCACACACACACGCACACGCACACACACACGCACACACACACACACACACACACACACACACACACACACACACACACACACACACAAACACCACACACACACACACTTTCCTCTCGTCTCCTCCTTGACCACTGTGACACAGCGGATTCAAACTGCCTTTGACATTTAGCGTCTTCAAATGTTGCCAGTTCAGCTGTCTGCTAGTATTTGCGCTTCCTGTATGCAGCTGCAGCAACAGCAGCAACTGCCAGCCCATGTCCCCGCCTACCACTCCATACAAACACACACACACACAAACTCCTGGCCAGCCTGGCCTGCTCTTGTCTGTGACAGCTGGATGGCCTTAGACAGTGGCTCCCTCTCCTTGTGTTGCTCACCGCCTGGGGCTGATCTCCGATCAGGTCAGGCTCTGCGAAAAGTTCACAAATAAGTCTGACGCACTCTGAGAAGTCTGCTAGAACACCTCCTAACGCGTTACAACAGAGAGAAGGCTTTACTGTCGGAAAATTACTGTTATCATCATGTTATCATCTGATTAAAACAAAACATAAATAGGTGCATACGACTGAACGAGTCCTGCCATTGCATGCTTTGAAAAACCTTTCCAATGTTCTGTGTGTAATGGTCCCATTCTGCAGGGCGCCCACCCTGGCAAAGGCCTGTTTGTGCCAGGAGTAATGAGGCCTCTGCAGATGAGTGGGCGGACACATCCAACAAAAATGTCATAAGTTTAAGGGCAGTCCCACACTGAGCCTGCATGTGGTGACCATGGCAATAAACATAGTCAATGTCATTGGTGGAACCCCATCTGTGATTGATCTGTTGGCTGGCTCCGCCTATTTACCTGATTGGATTGGTGATGTTAAATTGACAAGGGAGCCATGAAAATGTCTACGCCCTTAATCATGGCTTTATTGGCATTGTCGATAAAACTTGACGCCTTTCATTACTCTGAGGTGGGTGGGTGGGTGGGCTCTGGCCCCTCTTTACTATGGCTCGTCCCTGTAAACTGATACCACGTGACGGAGACCAGTGATACACTTGCGGTGAGGTTTGACCCATTTGTCATTGAGACAGGTTGGAGTATTGACCTGTTTGGCAAGGGTTATTGCACAGGGATGATTCTGCCCTGCCCATCTAATGCGGTTGATGTGACAGCGGGCTGAGCATTTTCATCAAAACAAAACTCACACAAATGTCACATCTACCTCCATAGATGTCATGGACAGCTGTAAATAAGCTGTAACTAAGTCCATTTATTAGGAGAAGAAAAAAATCACTGCTACTATCCCCACTGCTGCCCTACAAGGCAGTCACATAAGGCATAGAAATGGGCTGGTTGAATTTGCTTGATTTTAAGTGTTCAACCAATACATTTGACCTACCCTGCATTACAGTCTTGCAACAATTTGGGACTAATTAATTTCGTATTACTTGCATACTAATGATAAAACGATGGACATTAGGACATTTAAGTCATTTTGTTAACTGGTCATCTAGGCAAAGCTGAGACATTTGAATTCAGTTGTCTGATTAACTCCAAAGTTCTCCCATCTGGATTTACACATAGAATTAGGATTTACACACAGAAACGTCTGGGTAATTTGCATTGAGTAGAACAACTAGATGAGAGGCCTTTATTCATGATCT
>NC_045167.1:19823530-19893530 GCF_900700415.2 Clupea harengus | reverse complement strand
ACAGGCTGACATGACTCGACAGAGTCGCCCGCCTTCGTCAGGGCCAGAGACCGACGTGAGACCGACGCGAGACAGAAGGAAACGTTACCATGGCAAAGGCCTCGCTCTAAGACTAATGTGTCTCAGAGGCAAACAGAGGCCTCACAGAGGTATGACAGATGACACGCCCGTCTGTCAGTGACAGCTTGAAGGATTTTTATCTCGCATCATACCTCCTAGAGGGTCAAGAATGACCACCGAAGCAGTCATGGGGGGCTACTTGACTGTAAAAGTGGTCATGTTCCTGCAGGATTTAGGACGGAACACATGAGAAACAGTCAGCTTTCCTTGTAGCGCCCCCCTAGTAAGAGGGGATCAGAATGATCAGTATGCGCAGATGAAGTGCTGAAGCAAACAGGCCCAGCGGCAGCAACAGCAACAGAAACAGCAACAAGAGCATATGATCCGGTGTACTCATACATGAGTGTCACGTCATAAATCCCACTCTTTGAATGCTAAGTAGAAAAAATTGCTTTCTTGAGGGCCTCCTTGAGATGCACTTGGCCAGCGAGGCCATGCCAGATTCGAATGCATGGAATTGTTTCCAGCGAGAGAAAAAAAAAGGCCTCAGCAAAAGGCAGTGTGAAAATATGTGGAAGTCGCGGTGCCCATGTGAAGTTTATTGCTGTCGTGGCGATCAAAGCGAAAGCTGGCCACCTTCGCTTCTTCTGTTTTTCCTGAGCGGGGTGCAGTCCCGTCAGCTGGTGTCAACATTTGCAGGGGGGGCTTCCTAAAAAGAAGTGACACCCAAAAGCTCCTCTGAGAGGCGGACAAAACAAGACAACAACAACAACAACAACACTAAAACAGGTCTCAGGGACAGAGAAGGGTGCTGGAGGCAGCGAGAGACGTCTGTGCCGCTCATGAGAGACACAGGTTCTGAAAGGTTTCTGCCTCAGTACCTTGAGCTAAAAAAAAAACGAAAACAAAAAGGAAGAAAAAAACAAAAAACAAAAGGTGAGCCCTAATAGCTAGTGCTAGTGCATCCGTCCCCTCCCCACTAAAACCGAGCTAATAGACACCTAATGGGGCGAGGAGGACTCAGTCCAGAGAATGGCATATTTATGCAGAGCAGGTCATCTTTGACAAACAGCTCCACTACGCTCCAGCCAAGCATGTGTGGTGGCTAATAATGGGCCAAAATGAGGCAATTCTCAAATCTCCCCCCCCAAACCCTACACACACACACATACAGACACACACACACACACACACACACACACACTCACATACACTCTTGCTCCTTGAATACAGTATTCCCAAATTTGATAAATACAGGAAGTGCACAAACTGCATGGACACACACGCGGCCACACGCCCCTTGAGTGAGTTGGAAGGGGCTGTCGGAGTGTGTTCGCTGAGCAGACGAGATGACAAAATGTGAGCGTTGAACCCCGCAGGAGCGCCACTTTGAAATTAAAGACGGGAACCCGCTCTCGTTCCCCGCTCTCGTTAAGGAACCCGCTCTCGTTCTGCATCTCGCCGTTCGCATCTCATTCCGATCTGACCAGCCCCATTAGGTTTGCTATCGAGATTCCATCATCAAAGGAGACCGTCCTCATTCCTCACCAGGGTTTAAACGGTATATGGTATATGGGTGACTTTCTTATCAAATGGGACTGCCATAGCTAGGTTTCATAATAGAAATATGAGTATAGCCTTAAACCACACACATACACACACACACTCATACACACACACACACACACACACACACACACACACACACACACACACACACAAAAAAAACACACACACACACACACACACACACATACATCACATGCACACATATACACACAAAACCAGTTAAAACTGCTAGCCTACACCATCCATCACCTATCAATCAAAAGGAATGCATGTTGGTGAGGACGAGCCAAATCAAAGCTCTGTCATGCAGATGAGGGAGCTATACGTCCTGCACATTTAATACACTTCTGAATGTTTGATTTGCTCACTGGTTTATTTAGTTTTCAAGTGGATGCCTATCAGACTTTAAACTCTCTCATGCAATTATTGCCACAAATCCTACCATGATGGGAAAACCAATGAGACCAATCAGTAAAGAAGGCACTTCAGGCGATTTAAGTCAATTAGGCATGAGCACTAAGATCATGAGCTTTGATTGAGCTTGGGTGCGTAAACAGAGGAAAACTCATCTACGTAACAAGCACGCAATGCCGACTCCTCCAGCAAGCACTCGATGAGGTGCAGGGGTCATCGTAGCCTGGCTTTCTCGAGAGCCGGCTTCCGGATAGTGGTCGACTCTGAAACAGAACAGGGCCACGACTGTTACGGAGACAGCCAGAATCTGGCAATGATCTGTGGGGCTGACTGAGTCAATACAAGTCAATTTATAGATGTATGCATGAGTATTCATGAGTGAATGAATGAGCCTGAGTCTTTTCCAGCTATTTCACCAAACATCTGCGACCCCCAACCACCCCCCCAGAGCGTTCTCTGATCTCTGCTATTTTCCTGTGATCTCCCCGTTGTCACACACAGACGCACTCACACATGCACTCACACACGCACGCACACACACACACACACACACACACACACACACACACACACACACACACACACACACACAAACACACACATGTGATGCATAGGGCTGATGCAGACTGGGCAGGACTGAGGGGCGGAGCGGGGCAGGATGGGGTAGGTTGGGGTGGGTTGGGGTGGGTAGGTGTGTGGGCGGATGCCGGGCAGCTGGAGCCCTTTTGGAGGTGTGGCAGATCAGAGCTTCAGGGTGTCAGTCACTCGAAGCCGCTGCTTTGTTACGCCACCGCTGTTGAGAAACGGAGAGAGAGAGAGAGAGAGAGAGAGAGAGAGACAGTAGGAATGCTCTCGCTTGCCCGCTCCTATACTTAGATGAGTGACTGCATGCGCACCTGTCGCTGGGCTGTCAACACGCTTGCCGCTCTCCGCTCTACATGTTGTGCAGCTCTCGCGTTGCGGGACTATTGGAGTGCTTTCCCCCCCCACCCCTCACATCTATCCAGTAGGCTACAAATCTTGTTTACGACACACCCTAATCGTTAATGCCTGAGTCATTGGTATGTGCCGTGTACATAGTGTACAACTAGAAACATGCGACAGCAACAGACTTACTGGTAGATGCATGTGGCTTCGAAAGACACCCTCGCTGCACTCACTGTGTGACACCATGCAGGGGCCAGAGGCTTTCTTGAGATTAGAGACCATTTACTACAGAGATGGGCCACTGAAGGAGGGGATCAGGGTTATGAGACAATGCGACAGATAAACGGATGGACTTGGAAAGTGAGCTCACAAAGGTCAAGGGTTTAGATCTGTGTCTCTTCGCAGCCCTGGTAAGGAGTCCCCAAGATGAGTTCCTAAACTTGGCTGTGAGGTGGAAGGAGGAGGGGTGGGGGTGCTGGGAAGCGTGTGGGGGTGGAGGCTGTGTGTATGGAGCAAGGTGGGGGTGAGGAGGGGGTTGGGTGTTCCTCTTCCTGCATCAGCAGTAGTGCCTGGAAACCCAAGTGCTTCGGAAAGGCCGCGACTGCTAACGCTGGAGCTGTGAGCTAGAGCCCCGAGCGAACAAACAACCTTTGTCTGATGCACAGAGCACCGAACCAGCATAGTTTCCATTGGGTGTTGCTCACCGAGGTCAAGCTGGACTTGTTAGTGTTTCCAGTGCTGTCCGTCTCAGGTGAAATATTTGTACAGTAATCTGCTGAAATATGTCACAGCAGTCTTGTAAAATCAGCACCATTGCCAGCTCTCAACACCTGGAAAATGGATTCAAGGAATTTCATGAGTCACAAAACTTCAGACCGTACTTCAGACATGTCTCCATCTGAAATGCCACAGGGTGTATGTGTGTATGTGTGTGTTTGTGTATGTGTGTGTACCTGCATGCATATGTATATCTGTGTGTGTATGCGTATGTGTGTGTTTGTATGCCGTATGCCCTCTGTCCTCTTTGGCCTTCGCGGCGAAGTTGTCTGAAGGCCGACATAGCTCTCACATGAGTCAGTCAGCGTGTCGGGTACGATTCTAGAAGCAGGCCTGCCGAGGAGAGGGTGTCTAAGGAAAATAGTGCCAATGCCTTTGCATGATGCTTTGTGTTTGCATGACTGCTATCGTAACGGTGTTAATTATCGGCATGCGTATGTTATCGGCAAACGTTCGCGTTGTCATGTTAATACATTATTAAACGTATGTATACTGTACTTGTGCATATCGATCGTTTAATAGAATGGCCGATGTTTAACAAATTGTCCGATTACTGACACAGTTACGCTAGCTTTTCTGGACATATGATGGAGGCACCCCCTAGGCCCTGCTCAAACAGAATAGGAGTAACTACACTTCAGCCTGAAGGGTTGAATGTACATTGAGCTGCATCCTTAAAGCCATGTAATGAACTTCACCCCTGAGTGTCTGAGAAGAGTGTCTTCTTTTCTTTCTCCTGCCGTGTCAAATCAGACATCCAGTTGCACACAGCATGTTGGGGACTTGCCAGAAGTATCTCTTCTATTTGGTCCCAGCAGCTATTCATGTGACAAGCAGAACTGACACCACCATATGTTTTCTGTGATGAAGAACACATACTACGAAGCCACTGTACGCTTAAGCAGTTGCTGACAGTATGTCTCATTAATATGGCAACGTTTCAGTGTCACCGTTGTTTATGCAATCCCATAACGTGGCAAGTTAGGTTTGCAAGTAACTTGCCTTCACACTCTTCAGTAACTGCCTTTTACACTTTCAAAAAGGAGCCTGATACTGTGTCAGTAACAAAAAGCCCATAATCAGCAACATGAATAGATAGACCCACTCACCACATCTAAAGGCACTCCAAAAATAATGAGGGCCAACACGACAGAGGCAATAGGTTCACTCAGTTGGCAAGATTTGAATTTCAGCCCCGCTTCAGAAAAACGGAGGAGGCAAGCCACTTTTCCCACGAAAAACACCTGGCACTTCTGGCTGTCATGAACGAACGCAGCCATCATTCGTTTGCTGCCACCCCCAGAGAGGTTAAGCACCAATGCGGTGAGATGCCCAGTGCCTAACTGGGCTTATGCTAGTGACAATTTCCTCTCAAGCCTCTTAGTGATTACCCATGTCCCTCTGGTGCGGTGGAGAGGCATGCAATGCTAAAATCTCACCTGATCTTATTTCTTCTTTATTATTCAGTTAGGCTGCAAGCTAGTTAGCATCTCATTTATTAGAAGGTCCTTGGATCAACATATCGCATGTTGAGAAATTATTTTTAACCACCACAACCTTTCCTTCTTGACATCCTCATACACACACATGCACAAACACACATGTGCGCATACACACACACACACACACACACATACACAGCCTATTAGTTAGAAATATGGGATTTGCCTGGATAGAAGGTGATGCACAAGGGCACTAGGAACAGCATACCATGTTGGGGACAGTTCAAAAGAGGTGCCTGTGGCCGGGTGTGCAGGCAGGAGGTGGGGTGGGATGGGAGTCTGAGCTATATATACACCACGGGAAATCACACGCAGAGATGCAACTGTTGAGTAACACACAAAAAAAGTGAAGGTGGCCAAGGATGCTTCGAGGAAAATCTGTAATGAGGATGAGGGGATGAGGGCCGAAGAGAATATATATATTTTTTTTGCTGTGGGAACACTCGGTCAGTAATAGCTGAAGAAGCGTAAATAGCCATACTGATTAGTGTTGTGCAAAGATCGATTTTTTTACTGGGAGGTATTAATGTTGAGTCTAAATGGTTCTCATATCATCTGACTACATTGGGCCTAGCTATGTGCTTTTTGCCCAGCTTTTAAGTCAATCTTCACGTTTTATTGTTATGTCTCATATCATTATGGGTCCCACACGCACCATAGATTCCAAATCAGTGCATCTTTTCACACAAGTGAAATTACCTATTTTTGCCTGTAGGGGGTGCTATAATAAGTCAAATTACATTTTTGCTCTTTGTATGGGTTTGAACAAAAAATATTTTTTAACTCTGATTGCTTGAAAGCTCCCAAATCCAACGCATTCATTCAGGCCAAGTTCCACTGGCCAAATTCTCCCACCATTTTCAACAAAATAGAAAGTGAAAATAAAACAAACTCCTCCGAGGGATACCATCCGATTCTCAGACCATGCTGAAAAAGACTTTTCGATTCATCTAACCATTTTAAAGTTACAGGCCAATCAAATGTTTGCCACTTGAGACGCTTTGCATTATCTGCTTGGACCCCGAAAAGACCCCCACTTGAGTTTATGAAAATTATTATTTTTTATTATTTTTAAAAAGTGAGGGGGCACGGTGAATGAAGTGGGAGCCACTGTCTCCTCCTGCATTTGGTCTTTGCCAACAGAAATGATGTCGTCAGTCCTGGACAAAGTTGCCGCCAAAAGTAACTGAATAAGTAAAAAGTAAAAGAATTTGCTGTTGGTATTCTCAAAAATTTTAGTAAAAAATTGCTGTGATTTTGGGTTAATAAAATAAATAAAATCAATCGCAAATAATGCTGAAATTCCATGATTGTATTTTTTTGCTGTAATATTGCGGTAATGACAGAAAATTCACACCTGTATGAAATTCTGTAGGATATTTGCATGAATTTGGGAAACTGCAAGATTGCAAAATCCTGGAGGGACTGGGAAGTGTGATTTCGATCACAAATGGTCTATCAAGACGCATGTGGAGACACATTCTAATGCCAGGTGTGAACTGATGTACTTAGAGCTGTCCACTTGTGATCAATCACCCAAGACGAATGCTAACAGCCTCTACCAAATCCATGCTGTCTGCTCACACACACATACACACACACACACACACACACACACAGCAACATAGACAGTTTCTCTCTCTGGCTTTCTCTTTCTTTATCTCCACTCTCTCTCTGTCTCTGTCCCATTCTGTCCTTCTCTCTTTCCCTCGCGACTGTGTCCTGTCGAAAACAAAAGCCCCCCGTAATGATAAGGGCAGACATCTGATCATCTGCTAAGTGGCACTCACCCAGAAACAATCACAGTCCGCACAAAAGCAGAAGGCCCAGCCTTTGACCTGTGTAATTAAAAGTTACAGCATGGACTTTCCATCGAGCCCCTTTTTACGAGCCAAGATCCCATTTCATCAGCTGCTTACAAATTATTAACGCTAAGCGCCTGCCATTATCCTAACGCAAATCGGTGAACTGGGTATAATCGTTCATCTTTAGTTCTGAGGCAGGCAGGCAAGGAGACTGAAAAGTGGCTTATGGTTTAATTCCTGTGGTAGGGCATGCTTTACAACTGTGATACAGGAGTGTGTGAGGGAAACGGGGCATGCGGTCAAATATTGACCTCCAGCAGTGGTGTCGTCTGTAATGTACATGTTTACCCTTGGGGTATAAAATATCGCGACCGCCCCCGTCTCCGCACGGACTCCCCTTGCTGATGGTTCAAGACCCCGTGTGCACAGAGCTGGGCAAACAGACCACCACCACCATCCATTATTCGAGCCAGCGCAGAGACACACACACACAGCCATTCAAAGGCACGCACACACACGGACACACATTTATACGGTGTTGGGAAAGCTACTTTGAAAGCAAAGCTTTGCAAACTACCAATGACTTGTAGTTGAACTACAGCAATGCTACCCTAGGAACTACATATATCGGCTAAATTGACATGTGAAACGAAAAAACAAATTCAAAATAAATATTTCAAAAAGAGCCTTATTGTTCACAGGTCATATATAATGAAAGGTCATTAAATAAAATACCTCACCATTCATATGAGAGAGCAAGGAATGTCATGTTTTGGGTTTGTATACAACATTCATCAGTCATACACCTGCCTTCCAGGTAGGGTCCAGGTAGGGGTTTTGCACCAAGCAGGATTCTATGAACATGTACACATTACACAAAGGTCAGGTGTGTGGTGGTAGCTGCCTAATGAATGCGTTGCCTGGGCATGCCTTCACATGGGCAGGACGAAAGAAAAAAGGGGGCAGGGATGGTGAAAGGGGGGTTCATTCACAGTAGAGAAGCAACTATAAAATAAAAAAAAATAAAAACATTCCTTTCCTTTTATGACAAAAATAGTTTGTAGTTGACAAAAAAATGATTTAACTACTTGAATCACTATCCAAATATGAATGTAGTTGAACTACCAGCAAGCTACTGCAAAATGTAGTTAAACAACTAATTTAGTTCACTCACACACTTACAGTCATATAGACCCATACGGACACACACATACTCACACAGTCACACACACACATACATACACAAACACACACACACCCACACACACACACACACACACACACACACACACACACACACACGCATGCGGAGAGAGAGGGAGAGAGAAAAAGCGCTCTGGAATGCTTAGTCAGCTCTTTAGGCTATTAGTTCACCATGGCCTTCGCTGACCATGATGAATGGTCACTGCTTGGGCCTTCCGAGCATGGCCTCGTACTGCCCTCCTCACAGACATGCACACAGACATGAACACACAGAGGAATAAGTCAAATCATCACTCCCTCGTCTGGCAGGACATTATGTCTGTAAGAACGGCACCGTTAAACTGTGGAGCGCATTATAGCGCATCCTCAGAGAGAGTTGATTGGGTCATGGGATTTATGAAGTTCACCTCTCGCGTGAGGCGGACCATGACGTCAAAGATTCTGTGCATGGGGAATTGCGCTGCTTCTGCATTGCTTGTTTTCACTTCTCACCCTGTCCCCCACCTCCTTATACACACACACACACACACACACACACACACACACACACACACACACACACACACACACACACACACACACACACACACACACACACAAATACACACACCCATACACTTTTTGTTTTCACTTCTCACCCTGTCCCCTACCACCTTATACACACACACACGCAGGCTCGCATACAAACACACACACGCACACACACATCCGATTCCTGTGTGGCATGCAGGGGTCAACCTAACAGGTTCAGGAGGATGGTTCAGTGACTACTGAGCATACATCTGGGGGGTGGGAGGTGGGGGGGGGGGGGGGCTGGCCTTGTGGTTTTCCGATCACAGGTAGTTACTTAAAGGCACTAACACAGGGACAACAGTATCGCTCTAAACCACTTAGGGGAGGACACCACAGGAATAACCTCTAAAATAACAGAGGTGAAAAGAACAGTCTGCATTTAAGTTATAGATGTGCATGAAAATGAGAAGCGGTCACAGCCACACAACCATCCCTACACAACGGAAATGTGCAACATTGAGTCACTAATGGTTTTCCTACGCTGGGTTGGAAATGTATTCAGTTTCCGGTTGTCTCCGGTTTGTAACCGCACTGGGGACGACATTAAGGTGAACGACTAAGAAAGAGAGCAGGGAGAGAAAGAGACAGAGAGAGAGACAGAGAGAGAGAGAGAGAGCCAAAGAGAGAGAGAAAGAGAGAGAGAGAGAGAGAGAGAGAGAGAGAGAGAGTGAAATTAAATGTTAAAGAAGAAAGAACGAGGACAGTATTGCTAGTCCTCTGTGGCCACTGCAGTACACCTGTGCACAGCCAAGACACTTGATGCTGAGGGTACCATTCAATACATATCCCCCGGGGCCCTTAGTGGTCCAGTCAATATCCTGTAATCAAGACGGATATGGTATTTTTGGACCTGTCAGCAAAAGCCTCTCCTGAAAGCAACTCGTTCTCAAAGACCTTGCCCGCTTGTTCTAGTCAGAGCCAGGCATGAAACCACTGCGCTTTTCCTATCATAAAGTTGATCATGCAAGCCCCCATGATCATAATCAAATCAAGCATAAAAAAAAACGTCCTTGAGGTCGGGTAAGCATTCAAACGAGTTTGGAAAACAACGGCCTGCTTTGTAAATCCTGGTGAAATAACCGGCTTAATCTTAAATAATTGATTCCCGTTAGCCGGAGTTAATGATCACCATTTCACACTTCCCCATTTACAAAAGAGTCATTGTGGACGGGTCAATAGGAGCGGAGGTGCAACGCCTCGCATCAGGCTTTTGGATCAGTATTGATTGGTCATGCCTGACTAGGCCTTCACACAGGAGGTCTGTGTTTAAAATGGAGGGCTCATCATACATCAGATACAGTACTCAGAGCTACCAAAACAGGTATTTTTCTTTCATTACGGCCCAGTGATGAGAACCCTTAGGCTGATGGAGAGGCGTGCCAAACCAGATGAGCTCCAAAATGGAGCTGAAGGCCTCGGCATTGGGAGAAATATGGCCCTCACTCACAACAATGCTGTTTGGGGGGAAATGGTGTTCTCTGAGGGGGCAAGAAAATGAATAGATGGACAAAAAAGGAGAGAACTCATAAAGCCTTGGGCCTGGGAGAGAGAGAAAAAAAATGATTCTGTCATCATCAATCATTGGTAGCTCAGTGTTTTTGTATGAAGACTGCTCTTCTGGCAATCTGAGATGGAAGTGCCTAGAACACTGAGCACAGGCTCTCTCTCTCTCTCTCTCTCTCTCTCTCTCTCTCTTTCCCTGTCTCTGTCTCTCTCTCTCTCTCTATCTATTTCTTTGTAGGACCTCCATGGGAGTCTGGTCAGCTAATCGGAACCTATTAAGAGAATAAGGAGAGATTTAATTATTCACACTGAGAGTGGCAGGAAGGGTAGACGACGAGCTAAGAGAAAGTGACGTCTCCCAAGGCCTGAATAGTCTTTGGTCTTCCAAAAAAGCCCACGGGCAACAGAACGTGCAGAGCACATGAAAAACACAGGAAAGAGCAGTTGCTATAACGCAAACAAATGTCCTGTGCCGTTTCATACCCATAGATAATGGAAGAGCTTGAGCCTCGTCATCTTGACATGGTTCACGACTTCTGTTCACGAGGTCAGAGAAAGTTGGCACTTTGTCAGTGGGCGACGCTTTGTCGTGACACCGACATCTGACACGGGACCTTGGTGAGCAGCTGGGAGACACCCTTGACTCCAAGGAAGGCAACCACCCTCCCCACTCCGCCCCACCCCACCCCACCCAGCCCCTTCCCTCTCAGAGAGGAGACACCAATGCCGCAAAGGTCATGGAAAACCACCAAATGAAGGCTTGGCTAGAGAACAAATGGTTACATAACCACTAATTGCCTGCGATTCATACGCCAAATACCATGTGTTCCTAGATCAGTGTGTAGTGTATGGGATGCTCAGATGGGTTTTCTCATGCTTCATGTGTGTAAAAACGGTATGAATTCTCTTAGAACTCATCGCCAGAGTTCTGGATTACTGAGCAGATTCTTGCTTAACAAGCCTCTGGCTTTGACCTCATTACAACTATGACCCATCCTGTAATCCCAAATTACACACGATAGCACAATAATGAGTGTCCAGAATCTGCCTTTCAGGAAAGAAACCAACTCAGTTTAGCACATATTCAAGTTCAAGTCAATATGAGCACACACATTTTTTTCACACGATTTTGCAGTCCAACGTTTAATACACATACAGGCCTCCAATAATAATGCCTGTCAATCACTCCAAAACATTTCAGCTTCAGTTGGCAATTTGTGAGGCTCCCTGCGTGTCCCTGAAGATGGGGCGCTGTGCTCTGTACAACACCATCTTATAATTGCTTTTTCAGGATGGCTTGATTAGGGTCAGCCGACTGTGGGTAATTACTGTAATGGTGCTTGCCTTCCCTTTCCCCTCTCCAGCCTTGTGGTTGGAAGATGGAGCCCTAATATGCACAAGGTGGGAGGAAATGGAGGTACGCACACATACCGCAAGTCCTCTCAGGTGGAGTTTAAGGGAATCGCTGACCTTTACAGCGATCTCTGGATGGGCAGGTTTTGAGTTAATGTTTCATGTAATATAAAGGAAGGCTCATCCTGAAGGTCAGCTGGGAATGGTTTTTGTCCCCCTTTCCTAACATTACTTGTAAGCTACCAGTACAAATGTCTGATATTTTTGTATTACTTTGAAATACTGGCTCACATTACTGCTTATGTGATAATAATAGTAAATCATGACGTAAATAGCGGCTGCACTGAAATAGTTTTGCTGTCTTTTGGAATAATGTTCTCAGGATTGAACTGAATAATTGTGGCGCTTTTAGCAGATCTGATGCACCGGCTCCACCCATGGCTTTGAGTGCCAATTACCTTACAGTTTAAAAACAGCAAAAGACTCCTCCACTCCTTTCACAGTCATTCATTCATTCATTCATTCATTCATTCATCTCAAAAGAAGTTATATTTTTAGATACCATGAGGTTGAATGTATGCTAATAATCACAGTCCATACCCTAACCGTCTAATTAAGTTTTCATAGAGAATCAAAGACATGTCAGTTCCAGCTGTCAGATACCGTCGTAATCGTTTTTCCCCTTCCCCCGTTTTTTTTCTCTTTGAACAAATACATGTAATGTGTTTAATCAATGTGCCACTTGCAGGCCTTTTTGTGTGTGTGTGTTTTTTTATTTTTAATGTAGGGGGGTGGGGGGGGGGCATCTGTGTGCTGACTTCAGCTAACACACTGCTAATGTATTCCAGTCTATTAGCCATAGGCCTACAGACACCTGGGGAAAGTGGCAGTGGGTTTCTGAAATGGAAGTGTGACTGAAGGAGCCGTAGCAGTAGACCCTGCACCCCACCCCACCCCACCCCTCCACCCCACCCTCAGCCGTAGCAGTAGACCCTCCACCCCACCCCACCCTCAGCCATAGCAGTAGACCCTCCACCCCACCCCACCCAACCCCTCCACCCCACCCTCAGCCATAGCAGTAGACCCTCCACCCAACCCCACCCAACCCCTCCACCCCAGCCTCAGCCATAGCAGTAGACCCTCCACCCAACCCCACCCAACCCCTCCACCCCAGCCTCAGCCATAGCAGTAGGCCGATGGCATTTGGGGGAACACCATATCTATTTTTGGCTCATCTTCAGCTTGCTTTCTCAAGACATGAGAAAGACCCCTCCTTCCCTCAACCATGCCTGAGTGTTCATATGTCTGGGTCACAATATCATATTTCCGAGAACCATTTTGATCGACTCGTCAGGAGAGTAGGGTACCCTCTGTTTAAAAAAATAAAAGAGTCTTCTAAAAAGGAGTGTCTGTTTAGAGTCTGAATTGAAACTTTGGAAATGTTGTCATTCTGAATGCCAAGTGAGTGAAGTGACTTTAGGAAGTTACTTCTATGGTACTTAAATTGCACATAGATATACAGGTGTTCAGAGTTAATTGGGTTGGGCATTAGCATTGTTCTTCTCTATAACATGTTACTGTAAGTGCACTAAAAAGGGCTAAGGCTAATTAATCCTGTAATTACACAGATGTCTCAAAGAGGGAACTCTTGAAAAGCCAAGAAGTGCTGCACCACATAGCATATTTGTTTAAAAGCATGGGCTGGAGTATGTCTCATATCTCAAATAACTGGTAAAAAAGTGTTTTGTTGTTGATGCTGTAAAAACACAGTTCAGGCATAATACATACAGAAAAAATGCTGCAACATGTTTCTGTAAGATGAGACTAAAATGTTTCAATACTAAAACAAAAAGCCATACAGAAGAACAATGGCTGCCCATCTACGATGCAAAGAATAGAACTGATAGGAAAACAAAGTGACCTAGAAGATGCATTACTTCTGGGGCCCATTCAAACTGTCACCACCCATTTCACATTGTCTTAGTGTTCCCGTCATATCTCATGAAAATTAATGGAAAAGTATTCAGTGCCGTAGATGTGGTAGAAATCAATAGCCTGCAAAGCAATTGCTGGGGGCAGTCACAGGCTAAACTAAGCGTGTGCTTCAAATGGTCCCATGTCTCTGTCTCTCTCTTAAAGGGACCACTTTTTGGACCATGTTTTAAAAAACACTAGTATTGGTGTCATCTTCAAATCAATGTTCATGGTATGTGGTCATGGGAAGAACAAATAAACGCACCTGTGGTTCCAATTAGCTGCCGAGGCTATGCACTATGCAGTTGTGGGGTCCAGGGTGGACCGACCCGCGAAAAGTTTAAAAAAGTTTTCACAGCATTGCCTCTAGCACGATCAACAAAAGACATTAATAAACATGATAGCAAACATTTTATCAGTTCCAACTGTGCTGTTGTTGGTATTATTAAGATGTTTGTGTGCCTTTGCAGTAGTTAGATTGCTAGTTTCCAAACCTAATCCTTACTGCTGCTTCAGCATACATTATATCAACTATTCATGAAGTCCAGTTGCCAACCTAACAATGGCATGCTGAAACTGTTCGTGTTTGGAATACAATATGGAATCACAATCAAAGAAGATTACGGAGGAAAATACACTGCCGGAGAAAAAATTTCACGTTGAGGCCATTGAAATCCTGTTAGTGTTTCACGCTGAGTGGCATGCCGTGAAGTCTGCCCATCCCAGCTGCGTCCTCAGCACCCCGCTCTCCTCTCACTATATCGAGAGGCCCGCGAGCAAACAGGGATGACAATCGCTGAACCCCGGCCAAGTTCCAGCCGCCTTCAGGAGGCGTAATAGGTTTATACACCTGCTTATAGCCCCCCCCCCCCCGCGTCCCTCTCCATTCAATCAATCAGCCTCTCTGCAGAATCACAGGTGACAATGTCAGGGACGATGTTATGTGCTGCCGAGCAAGTGGGCTGAGTATGAAGAAGGTATTGCGGGGGGTAGTGGTGGTTTGGGGGGGGGGGGGGGGTGCATTTTCCAAAAGGTTTTTAGCGAGTTTGATTTGAAACTCAAGAAACATCCAACTGATGATGGGAGTGACTGTGTTTGTTCAGAGGGCAGGTTGGTTGGAATTTGGACTGGCAAATTCAACCCACGATAGTATTGATTATCTGGATCGAATAATTCGGACTGTGGCATGTGGTGCCAGGGCTCAAAGATCCAACTGTTTCAGTTGTCGACCTTCGCTCTAAGTAAATTCTGTCTGTTTAACGATCATAAATTCATAAATGAGACGAAAGGCATGCGTTTGAATAACAAACATCCTCCTCCTCCTTGCTCTAACAGATATAACATTTTCTTCTGTCGGCTCACTATTATGTGTAGCTCTGTTCTAATTCGAGATAAAAGATGCCTCTAGATGGCTGACTATAAGAATGAACGTATTAGTTCCAAAATAAAACCTGGCAGGTCAATCTCCCCCTTCTTTTCTCCTTGCTCCAGAATACTGTCTGGACATGAGGTTGCCAAGGTTACCGGCGGTGTCACGAATCTTGGCTTGCCAAATCTCTGAGGAGGAACTGCATGTCACAGCAGCCAGAGAAGACAAACCCGGATCTATGTCTCAGTCTGTACTGGGCACTCACCCTATGATGTTCATAATGCTTAATACGGTTTCATACTCTAAATGGGTCATGCTCTGCTTTACTGTTTTCATTCTCACAAAAGACCAACTACATAAATGCTACCATATACATGATACCTCCTTTTCTCATTTGCACAACTATCCATCAATGGAGTCACGAGGTTCAATGCTATGATAAGTGAAAGGGTGCAGTGTGTATGAATGAAATATGTTTAACCATCCTTGTGCTTCTTGTGTTCCCTCAGCAAAAGGTTTGTTGCTAGCAGCACAAGGATGTATCACAAGCAGCATTCACATATGGACAGTCAATGAGCATGGAGAATGCTGCAATGGTTTTCGTATCTCCCCTTGCAAAAGATAAGATTTTTCATTCACAGCGACGTCAATGCAAATTCCTTTGCATATGCCTTTTATCAGAAAGACACAATTGCAAGGATACCTAACCGAAATTAGTTTTACACGCATTAAACGCAAATACCATGCATTGTAGCTACAGGAGGGCTTACACGAGCGTGATTAAAGAGGCATCACTGTGTTTTGTCTAAAACTAGCGAACTAACTAGCCAACAGTCAACAGACTTACTTTGCACACACTTGCCAATTGATGCTTTTCAGTGTTATATTGGTGTTCTTACAATTTTCAACACCAAACGACATAGTTTAAGTCAAGAGCCTGGTGAGTTAGCAGTGGGAACATCGAGTGTGCTTGTCATGTAAGTGACCATATATTATCAAAAGGAATTTGAGATTGTTTTAAAATCTAGGTACCTACAAAACATGTATCACAAACCTATATTAATACCTGCATAATGTTGCTTACACCATTCTGTGTACCTAATTTATGGCTTTTGCTTTCTTTTCTGATAGAGGGGAGCTCATTTTTATTCAAATCTCTTGGCTGTTGTGGAAGTGAGAAGCGACATCTTATGTGATTAAAACTCGAGGTACCTTTAATTCTTCTTTCTGTTGCACACTGTTATAACGCTTTTGGCAGACACTGTTGGCACTTTTGGCTCACAGTGAGATATTGTGTGGCAAAATCCGAAAAAATTAAAAGAGATAAACTCCACACCACAAATAGAGAAAATGTGGAAAATTATCTTTGCAATACAAGCAACAGGTTCTGAACCCGATGTGACAGGGATATTTTAAACAGCTCTGTAGTTCACTTTGATCTGTGCAGTACCGCACTGTGGGAATGTGGGGAAAGCCTGCTTTTCGGCCTCTCTGAGGGTTCATCACCGACAGAGGATCTCTCCTCTCTCTCCTCTCATCACAACAAATGCTGAATGCCCCCCAAAAATTCGACTCATCCCTTTCGGCAGCCCCTCCGAACGCAGCCTCTCTCCTTGCGTGGGAGCGGAGTCGCGGTGGGAGCCACGGCTTCTGACGCTGACTTACTCCTCTCCTCTGGTCTGGCCACATGGCCCAGTGTTGGCACGCTGTCCCACACACAAGCCGCGAGCTCAGTCAGGCGAACGCTCATCAATTCCATTGGGCCTGCCCGGCTCGGCCTGGCTGTGTGTGCGCAGCCTGCGGCGAAAGGTGACAGGTGAAAGCCACCGACGGCTGGTCAGAGCGTGTGCAGTCTCTATAACGCTTGCCCTATAATGTGTGTGTTGCACTGCTTCAAATGGAGCTTAATGTGTCCATCATAACTCAGTGTCTTTGAAGAATTTTTTCTTTCAGGAAGAGTGATTACAGATAGATTTTTGAACTTTTTCTAGTGTTTTGTAAATCCCAAACCACAACTATGTCGAGAAATGGTACATACAAACTGCTTTTTGCATGCACCTCTGTGAGAGTAATTATTACTGATTTGAATTATGATGACTGAGGACATGCATGTGGGCAAAAGAAGAAACACAGCCAAGAGCAAAACCACCTTAATAATTATTGGCTCCATCTCATGTGCTAGTTTTTAACTTTTACAGAGAAGACATTATTTTAAGGCCTGTGAAAAGGTATACTTATGTGTCCACCAAATGGTGAGATATGCTGAAGAGCAGCAGCCTTGGTGATCTGACACAAAGCCCTCCCAACACAACCCGCACCCCCCGAACCCCCCCTGAGCCCCCCCCCCCCCCCCGCCCGCCCCCACTCACAGACTGTTTGGTCATTGTATAGTGGTGATCAATGAGGCTATAATTACCCAGGAGTTATGTAATGGCAGTCACACACTAAAAATACGGCGGGCTTTTCAGGGCCGTGTTTGCTGACCAGTGTTACATAGAGGCCAGGCTGTTTCATCAGTCACGCAGCGCTGCTATGCACTTTCACAACAAAGGATCCCGCTTGCCACCTCCGGCCGAACCAATCCAACACAGTACAATACAACACATTTCAAAGCTGCCCACGGGCCATCTATGACTTCCAAAAGGGACAAGTTGGTGAAAGACGGTTACATTCATCTTTTGGAAATAGAAGAAAAACACTCATGCTGTCCAGGTCATATGGGAGTGATTAATAAAGGATTACATTATTTACAGTCGTATTGTATCTCCGGATTGGTGTAAACATGTGCCATCTGTTTTAGATGATATGTTTGTAAATGAAGCAATGTGTTGCTCTGAAGTCTACTGGTTGACTTATTTTCCAGGATTGTGTAATAGCTCGGTTTTCCATAAAACCTGACCCGAGCCTCTGCCATCTCTTCAATACAGCTAACTATTCTGCACGGTGGAGGGGTTTGCACTGTTGGTGATAACCTACACCCACATACCTTCACAACCTGCCATACGTTTGAACTCTCACTCAGGCTAATGAAAGCTCTTCTCAGAGGTGGGCTGCGTCTTGAAGTACACACAAGCTCAACTTAAGAGTACTGAAGAGCTCATTTCAGTAATATGTAAAGCTGTACGCAAATTAAGTTCTTCTGAACAAGCAGTCATCAACGTGTATTATTAACTTGGCCGTCCACACATACCTCTTCAGGGTATGTTTACTAGCTTATTAGGCAAGGCAGTGATAGCGGACGGCATATTACAGGCGGTAAACACCAAAGCCTTGCTGATGTTTAAATATTTGAGCACGGAAAACCCAGAAGGCTTCCTCTCGCCTGTTTGAGCAAACAGAATTTTTCCAGAACCATGTCTCAGTACCTCTGACCTACTTCGAAGCAAAATAGATGCTCTCGACACAATGTTCTTCTTCAAGTGTTTGTATCCCATAATGTGGATAGGCCCTGAAACGGCTCTGTGTAAACACACGCGTTGTGCATATTAACTCCACGTTCGGCAGTTATCACAGTGCTCTTTTTTTTTTTTAAACGCCATTCTTTTCATAAATTACCCCCTTATAAATATGGAGCCTCATAATGCCATCAAACAGGGCGTATCAAAATAAGTGGACTGTGTCGTAATTAATTCAGTGTCTACGGTGTAATTATGCACCTTTCTACATGAGTGAGAAGGAGCATGTGATTATCTCTTGGCTGAAGGACGCCATGAGTGGTGGTGGGGTGGCGGGGCAGGGGGGCAGGGTGGCAGGGTGGCGGGGCTTTGGACTGGAGGGGGAAGGAGGGTGGGATGGTCGTGGTGCTGGAGGTTTATGATGCATCACAGATGCTAATGGCAACATAGAGGTGGAAATACTTCAGGCGATCAGACCAACAGGGTTTGTGTGAGTGGGGGTAGGTGGGTCTGTATGTGTGTGTGTGTGTGTGTGTGTATGGGTAGGTTGGTCTGTATATGTGTGTCTGTGTGTGTGTGTGTATGGGTAGGTGGGCCTGTACATGTGTATGTGTGTGTGTGTGTGTGGGGGGCGGGTAGGTAGGTCTGTATGAGTATGTGTATGGGTAGGTGGGTCTGTATGTGTGTGTGTCATTGTGCAAGGAAAGTGTGTGTCAGTGCACCCGAGAAGGAGTTGGATTCCAAAGTCACTTTCACTTCTTTTGACCTGCAACCACCAGGACGCGCTGTGTGTTCTCTGCCCGCTGTCTCTGGAAGAGAGCAGAGGCCTCATGACTGCTCCTGACTCTCTCTCTCTCGCTCTCTCTCTCAGCCCCCTCCCTCTCTCTCTCTCTTTCTCTCTCTATCTCCCCCTCTCTCTGTCCCTCTATCAGCCCCTCTCTCTCCCTCTCTTTCTCTCTGTCCCTCTCTCTCTCTCCCTCCCTCTCTCTCTCAGCCCCCCCCCCCTCTCTGTGCTTCTCCTGTAATGCTATGATAACAGAGCACAACTCGGAGACAAGAGTGATCCATTGGACAGATCTGAGGGGGAAAAGAAGACAGAAAATCCACGTCAAACACAGGCATTCCATTGGATTTCATAAATTCTGAAATGCTAAGCAATAAAATGAATTCAAAACAGATGTACAATAAGTGAACCACGGTCAGTGTGGCTCGCTAGTGCACACATTAACTGTGACACCGAGAGACTGGTTAGAGGCCATAAAGATTTATATGAATATTCCACAGCCCAGTTGGCTTTCAAGTCAAGATTTTGTAAGACTCGGGGGCCTTTTGCCAGTTCCACTGTGCAAGAAAGCCCAAAGCACGGAACAACACAGACGGCGCAAGCTTCCATTAGGCGGGTACATAGAATTTGGTACAAGGGCAGCAATCTAACACATCGAATGGTTATAACGAATAAATAACTTTTGCATTTTTTAATCAATTATTAAGAGATTGGCACGAGATGGGTTGAAGCACTATCAGAACCACCTAATCCATAACCACATAATGTTCTGTGACCATCTACAGTATCATAGTCTTATAATACTCCTTAATCATACCCACACATTTAAAAAAAAAAAATACTGGGATGATTCATGTCTACCAAATGCAATAAGATTAGATTACAGTGCTGATAGCAAACCAGTGCGCTGGTTGCAAGCTGGGAAGTGTGCTGACAAGTAGGCAACTAGTAAGGCCAGAGTCAGCATGACTCAACGCAAGTAATTTATCTTGTGTGCTGGTAACTACACCGTCCAGAAATCCAGCTACAAATCAGCCAGCTGCTCCACATTCGTGACTCAGTTTGCAGAACCTGTTGAAATACGTCAGTGAGTCCCTCTCACAGAAGTAGTCAGACTTGTACATTATGTGGTCCAGATTAAGAACTAGCAACCAGCTAAATGCAGCTTTTTTACTTCTGCATCTGTGCATCAAACAACCATTCAGTAGATTTGTTCATCCTACCATATAACTAATGATGTCATGAATCAGAGATGAGTGACACTATGCGTACAGGGTCAAGACGGTGACACTTCTTCTCCATCTGTTTACCAGAGAGGAATGAAAGAACTTCCCTTGACCTGTGCACATAGTTGTAAAACCTCTTAAATAAATAAAACCAATAAGATACAGAAGTAGATCCTTCCTGTATCCTGAGTGTGTAAGCCAACAGGTTTGTCCAGCATGGTATAAAACTCACACAGCAGTGGATGATGGGAAAGCTCTGCCCACAACGTGGTACTGGTGGGAGGGGAAGGTGCGGGGGGAGTTCACATGAGGAGGATGGAGGTTCTAAGCCTTAGCCAACCCGCCAGTTTACCTCTCCCTCCTATCCTTAGGGTAAGTAAGCCGTCAGCTCCGGGAGGGATCCTCCTACACCATGATGCTTGGCGGAGCGAGGACCAACAGAGAATGTGCTCTTTCAACAGATACACACTCTCGTGCACTAATCTGAATGTTCTCTTTCAACAGATACACACTCTCGTGCACTAATCTGAGTCTTCAAGTTTGAAGGCTTCATTCTCCAGGGTGGAAAACAAGATGAAGTTACTTTAAATACAGTCACCTTGACTACTTCTGACATAGTAATCTTACTATGTGAAGACACCGGAGTGGGGGAAAAAAAGGATAGACACTAGAGCAAACAGATGAAAATGCTTTATGACTGTAAACTCCTTGCTAATTATTTCACATTGTATTTCTATAATATGTAACATATTCTCATGTAGGTTATTTATTGCTGTGGGTTGTGTGCAGGACCCAATAAGAGACAGGATTATACTGTTGGAGCTAGACTGATAACTCTCCCACAGCAATGCCATGATTCCTCTTGAAGCAGCAGAATGAATGCTACCACTGTGTAATGGTGAATCTATTTCAATTACTGAGATATGGTGAGCATTGAACACATACGTACACGCACACACACACACACACACTGAGCACACAAATACACACACACACACACACACACACAGAAAGAGGAGAGAGAGAGAGAGAGAGAGAGAGAGAGAGAGAGAGAGAGAAACAGGGAGACAGAGAGTGCCTGGGATTATACTGAGGTTGGCAATGAAATATCCTGTTCTCTTGTTATCTACAGAAACACCATTGCTCACACACACACACACACACACACACACGCGCGCGCACACGAAGTGCACACACAGACTAATGTTCTGAGTAAGGGTCACCTCTGCAATATCATTGCTTTTTTGTTTGTTCTGGACTGGTGGGATATATATATTTTTTTGTCCTCCCTCCTCCTCCGAACCATGTCCACTCTTATTAGCCATGTGGAAAATGCTGGTGCAGGGCTTTGGAAGGGAGGAGGCTCGTGTGGCCCTTGGATTAATGCACTCCCTTCATGCCCACATACCAGCGGTGACCCATGCAATTTTCTAATGCATCCCTGGAAGACATGATTGACAGCCGTGAAAAGAAAAAAAAACACCTTCGATGGGTTCCTGCTTAACTACCCGGCCCCCACCTCCTCCTCCACCCCCCTCCCACCACCAGCCTACCCCCAATGACAGTCGAATCCCCATCACTTATGGCCATAGTGCATTCACAGTCACCTTGGTAAGGTCACAGATTGATAGAGATTATATTTTGTCTAATGGCTGATCAAACAGGTGTTTTTCTTTTTGTCAGGCATACAGTAAATTACCTACACTCACAGGGCCCTTTCTGCGCCGGTCTGTGAAGGAAAGATCAGTCATGGTGGGGCAGTAATCTAGGACAATGTACATTCCAGAAGTGACACAGCAGAAATTTGAATAAAAAACACTAACACTCAGAGATGCATGAGATTTCAATTTGAGGAACTTTCATAGGCCTGACTTCCACAAGCCACCGCAAACACAAACTGGCTGTCACCCGAGAAGCTCACTTGACATCCAATGACGGGACACGGGTACAACGCAATGTCGAAACTACCTTCTTCCACAAAAATAGCATTTCACTGAAATAGGTGGAACCGAAAAAGAAACCATTTGCGCCTAATGCCTCTCTTAGCAACAGTGCTCCTGTTGTGCAAGTAAGAGACACCCTCAAGACATCACGTTTGAATCATATCTACAACCCTTTGGAAGACTTTGCGTCTTGTGTTGGGTGATTTCCCATGTTTTTGTGTGTGTATGGATATTAATGAAACTCTTTCAGATTAGACTGAACACTGATCTCCTGATGTTGTTATGTTGGCAACCAACCCCTTTAGCAAGCAGATAATGGATGCATCACAATCACACTTTTGGTTACACAATACTGACTGCGCAAATGTTACACAAGGACTTATACGATACTAATTTGTTTTGACCAATGGTGTACTTGCTCTGTTTATAAAATCGCTGCATAAAAGGTGTTCTTCTCTATGATATACTCAAGTGTGTTTTTTTACATTTTCAAAAAGATTCACGTCCACATTCATTTTGAGAGCTCATCCACATGGAAATGCAAAAAAATTAGTGGGAACTCTGTTGCTAGTTAGGTCGTTTTAAAATCACATTTCTCGCATAATGCTGCAAGTTATATCTTACACCTAAACAAGATTATTACCAAAGCACTATGAGACAAGATTAATCCTTTAAATATTTATTTTTTCAAACGTAAGCAATTACTGTAACATGGTTGAACAGAATTTCCCCAGTGAAGTGAAACTATCCTGCTTAAAGTTGCTAGCATTTAGCATCACACAAACCCAGAAAAGGCTTTGGCAACTGATGTTTCTAAAATTCTGATTCTGATAGATTACGTCCTCACATAGAAATAGAGCAAATTGACTGACAACCATGATGTGTCTAAAAAATAGATTTTATATTCATTGCCACGGATGACATAGTGGAAGCATTGGAGGGTGCCGCTCAGCCTTCACGGAGGACTAAAGGTGATTGATTGATAAAGTTGTCATTGTTGTCATTGTTTTCAAAGTGCTCCTTTTTCACCTGTCCACGCACAGGTTGCATTTTCAGAAGTCTTCACTCTAAAATCTGTTTTCAAAAATATGCATGCCAAAACTCTGTTCTCACCGTATTCGTACGGATGCCACCTCACAGATGTTGAGTGACTCTTGTGTGTTGGGTAGGGGAAAGTACAGAGTTAGCCCGGAGTACAGAGTTAACACAGAGGACAGAGTTAACACAGAGGACAGAGTCAACACAGAGAACAGGGTTAAAACAGAGGAGAGGATTAAAACAGTCCACAATGACAGAAACTAAAACGGTCCCATTACTATCTTGGCAAGAGACCAACCATCACATTACAGTCTACCTTTTGTCAATCAGAAAGTGTAGAGTTTCAGAACTGACACATTCAGTCAATCAAATTATGATCATTGAAGCTACGACAAAGAAAGTGTATCAACAATACAAATGAATTACAGGTAACATGGGTACATGTCCACTGCTCTGAAAATAGGTTACACACTGCAGTTAGAATCTTTCCAGGCCGCGATAATGATAACATATTGCTCAATTTAATAGATAACGTATAAATCATTTCACATCTATTTTGGAGGAGTAGCCTGCTGTTCTTTCCTGTTGCATTCTGATGCAGATCTCAGTTTCGACGTTGCCCAGGGTCAAGTGAAGCCAGTGAGGGGTGGTCAGTTGCTGGTGATGCGAGAGGCAGAAGGCAGAGAGGATGAGCTACAGAGAGGAGCAGAGAAAGGAGGAGGAGAAGAGAGAGGAGCAGAGAGAGGAGGAGGAGGAGGAGGAGGAGAAGGAGAGAGAGGGGGAGGAGGAGGAGGAGAAGAGAGAGGAGCAGAGAGAGGAGGAGGAGGAGAAGAGAGAGGAGCAGAGAGAGGGGGAGGAGGAGAAGAGAGAGGAGCAGAGAGAGGAGGAGAAGAGAGAGGAGCAGAGAGAGGGGGAGGAGGAGAAGAGAGAGGAGCAGAGAGAGGAGGAGGAGGAGAAGAGAGAGGACGAGGAGGAGAAGAGAGAGGAGCAGAGAGAGGAGGAGAAGGAGGAGAAGAGAGAGGAAGAGGAGGAGAAGAGAGAGGAGCAGAGAGAGGATGAGGAGGAGAAGAGAGAGGAGCAGAGAGAGGAGGAGGAGAAGAGAGAGGAGCAGAGAGAGGGGGAGAAGGAGCAGAGAGAGGAGGAGGAGAAGAGAGAGCAGCAGAGCGAGGAGGAGGAGAAGAGAGAGGAGCAGAGAGAGGATGAGGAGGAGGAGGAGAAGAGAGAGGAGCAGAGAGAGGATGAGGAGGAGAAGAGAGAGGAGCAGAGAGGAGGAGGAGAAGAGAGAGGAGGAAGAGGAGAAGAGAGTGCAGATCCTAGTGGTACAAGAGGCAGGGGATCTAGAGGAAGAGCAACAGAGAGAAGAGAGTGCAAGTCCTGCATACCTGTCAAGTTACTGACTGAAATCAGTGATTGAAATACGTGAAAATCCGTGAGCCATCCCCACCACCCACACATACATACATACATACATACATACATACATACATACATACACAAGACAATATGTGCAAGTATATTGTTACATGTTTGAGGCATTTTGTAAACAGGTCTGTTTTGCCTTGAGATAAGAAATTGTTCAGTGTTCAGAATATTGAAACTTAGTTGACTGAGATTCAGTGTCACGAGATTCAGTGTGAGACATGAGAAATGTTGAGTCTCACGGCTAAAATGAGGCTTGACAGGTATGGTCCTGGTTCAAGATGCAGAGTATAGAGGAAGAGCCAGAGGCAGAATGAGAGAGGGAGGAGAGAGTATCTAACACTGGTGATATTTGACCACATCAATTGATCGTCACAAAATAGCTAGTAGCTAGGGATATGCATGAGTAACGTTACTTTATTTGGACGTTAGTATTAATTCAATGTATAGAGTAATCGCATTCGTAAATTCAAACTTGAGGGTTTCTGTTGCATGTTCCTGTCATGCTGGTTGTTGCCGAGGCAGGACACAGCCGTGGCACGTCGTTCCTCTGGTGTGACTGATAGCAGTACATTAGCGTGTGTTCGCATGACTGCGTTGGCCAGCTCTATTTGGGATCACTTCACCGGCTGTGTGTCTCAAATACTCGCTGCCTTGATAACCCAGCTGCACACGTACCACAGGGTATGAATGCAAGTACTGACATTTTTCAAATGACTTAAAATGCCCATCCCTACCAGTAACTCTGATAACTTAGGTTTACTAACATTAGATGAAGTTTAATGCTTACCTGTTCAGGATAAAATGAGCCAACTCGGCATCTGTGTTAAAATCTTTCTGCACGCTGTGTTCGTATTCTTATCTGGCAACCAGGGCTTGTCAAAATGATACTAGAGAAATGGGCAGTGGGCAGAATCACACAGGCCAAAACACAAACACATTCCGCTCCGGAACAGAAATTTAAAAGGAGAATATGCTGATTGAAGCATTGCTGTTGGAGAAGCCATTATTTAAGTTTAGTATGTTTCCTTAATCTCTGAAGGCATATCATGGTCACTGGTCTCTGAAGGCATAAACTGGTCCTCTAAACACTCCTCCTCAGATAACTATGTTTCCTGAAGTGCATTGATAGCAAATGAAAACAGTTTCGTTTTCTTGGTCAATCCCAATAAATGATGCCCACAGTATCAAGACTGTATGGACACAGACTTGGCAATCATTCCAGATTCTTGTTAATGTTTATTCCTGAGAGTACAAGGGTCCAAAACATGTTAATGAACCTAATTAAGATTAAGTTTTGGGAAAGGAAGGGATTCGCCCATGGTATGACAAGGTCTTAATAATGGGTCAAGATAAGGGTGTGTCTTTGCAGCCAATTATGTGCTCATAAAAGAGAAATCCCCAGTTACCACTTTACTTTCAGTTTGGGTTTAAAAAAAAGAAGAAGAAATGAACAACGCTGCACAAACTACATATTTCATTGCCACAGACTTAGCGTATAGCGGAGAAAAACAACTCAAGGTGCATTGAATAGGGCTGTGACAATCTCTCTGGTTGTCTATTACTGTAACTGCTTAATACTGTTGTTGGTATGAAATCCTCTGCAAGAAACATGTGATGACCTAAGCAGTACAACAATTGATTCTGGTACTGGGTTAAAGGATTCCTTTCACTATATTCATGCCAGAGCCATATACATACATACAGTACACGTGTTGTATAATAACTTTCCTGTATATACAGTATCACTGTGTGGGCTGGAAGCTCTGATCATAGTTCTGCTACGGTCTCTCTGCTTTCCTTTTCCAGTTCTACAGGAAGAAAAGGGAGGCTGAAAAACACCAGAGCGACAAGGATGAGATGGGGGGTATTGCCCATTTACCATATACACGCAGCACCTCCCTTTTATGATATGCACATCCTTTAAATTCTCTGCATACCAGCTTTGCCATTACAGAGGTTCTTTAAGCCATGGGAGAGAGATACATCATCATTAGATTAGACTGTAGACTGTGTCTACAGCTCCCTTCTTCCTTCTCACCCAACCCCATCCCCCAGTGTTCATGTGTGTTGTGTGTGTGTGTGTGTGCTTGTTGTGTGTGTGTGTGTTTGTGTTTCTGTTTGTGTGTGTGTGTGTGTGTTTGTGTTTGTGTTTGTGTTTGTGTTTGTGTGTTGTGTTTGTGTGTGTGTGTGTGTGTGTGTGTGTGTGTGTTTGTGTGTGTGTGGACATGCATGCAATGTGGATCGTGTTGCTATGAGGTGTCACATGCAGGAAGGTCTCCCCCACGGATCTGTGCCAAAGATAAGGATGGTGGTGGTGGTGGTGGTAGCAGCCGCGTACGTGACACATAGACACGCACGCACACACACACAAGCCCTCCTGAGGGAGCCACGGCAACCCCCCCCCCCAACCTCCGCTGCTTATGCAAGATTCTGAGGTGTATTAACCCAGATCTGGAGGGCAAGTTCCTTGAGAGATAGTGAAGATTTTCCGTATTCCTATCAGACTCCCCTAAACTAAACTGTGCCACTGTTTCATGCCTCACATTGGGCTCCTTTGGGGCCATAACAAGGAGAGAGTTAATTTGACCAGGAGCGCACCGTAACATAGGATATCTGAGGTGCTGTGCCTATTTGTGTGTGTGTAAGAAACTCCAGAGAGAGACAGACCGAGAGAAAGAGGGAGAGAGAGAGAAATACGTAGATAGATAGACAGATAGAGAGAGAGAGAGAAATACGTAGATAGATAGACAGATAGAGAGAGAGAGAGAGAGAAATATGTAGATAGATAAACAGATAGATAGAGAGAGAGACAGACAAGACAGATAAATGAGCAGACAGAGGGCTTTGCGTGTAAGCACTTTTCGTACCAAATATATTTTGTTTATAAATGCCTGGACAGATACGGATGGCGACTGGTTAGTGAAAGAAGACAAGTGTCAGCTGTGGACTGGATGACAGAGAGACGCTGTGCTGAGTGTCCCCCTGGGCTCCTATAACAGTCTATCAGCGGCCCGGTGACGTTTATGGCCAGGTATAGCTACTGTACGAGTGTAAATGCTATTAGTCTGGGTGACACTATTGCACTATTAATTCACTGGGAAGTACAGAGTATGAGTCTAAGGTGAGCAGCCCCAGAAGAACCCTTGCAGCATGCTTTTAGGCCTGAGTCACAGAGGGACAGAGAGAGAGGAAGAGAGAGAGAGGAAGAGAGAGGGAGGAAGAGAGGGAGAGACAGAGGGAGAGAAGGGGGGAAGGAGAGAGAGGGGAGAGGGAGAGAGAGAGGTTTCAGAGGTTGATGCATTTGTTGGAAAATTGGCAAGGGAGAAAATCTGACATTTGAGGACCTCGCCAGGGTGCATTTCTGTGCAATGTGACTGTGAGTGTGTCTCGGCTTCTGAATGTCTTCTGCTGTCACCTTCCACCCTTTTTCCAGCTCCTCTCTCTCTCCCCCCCCCTCTCTCTCACACTCTCTCACTGTCTCCTTAAGTGTGTGTAAGAGTAGGTAGTGGTTACATCTAGGGCCCACCGGACACAGGATATGAGGTAGGCTGTGTCAGCCTGTCCAAATTCCTTCCAGGCTGACTGATGCCACGAATTCAAAGTTCCAGAAAGGGTGTGAGTCTGAAATGGCAAGCAGAGGGTTTAAGTGTAAGGAGGCATGTTATAGGGAAAATTCAGCATTTTTAATAAATGCCGTCATAGACAGCTATGTTTATCATTTAACAAGCAATAACAATGCATTTTATTGTTAGCCATAAAGCCCAGCCATGAGTGTAAAACAAAACATTGTTTGGAGATAGCAAACAATTGCTCTTATCGGCTTTGATCAGAACAGATCAGTAACTGTTTACATTATCTTTGAAATACTCATGAAAAATGTAGAACACTTTACTTCCGCTGTTGTGTATATGTAAAATATATCAGAGCAATTGCATCAGGGATACAATGTAGCAGCATGCAGTATGTGTCTCCCAAGGCCTAGATCACCCTCTGTTCGAGCATGCACAGTGTAGAAAAACAGAACAGAACTATAACAAGAGTAGCTGCTGACCCAATGTGAAACGGTTTTCTGAATGAAGTAGTATGTCCCCCATGTGGTAAAAATGTAGCGAGATATTTTTATATCGTCGCTCTCTTTTTCCCCCAGCTGTTCCCTGTGGCATTCCATGGGAAAAGGAACTTCTAGCTGCCCTGAGAGAAATATGGCTATTTTAGGTCTCTACGTCATACTTTTCGACTTGCCCATAACTCTCCTTTTGGATCGCCAAGAACTGTAGCTCCCTATAACGAATCCCTGTTTAAGAGTAGCTTTAAGAAACTCGCCAGATCAAAACATGCCTTGTCCTCCAAATCCTTTGTAGCGTTGCAGGAAATGTGTTATTTAACTTTTACAAAGCATATTGAACATTTGGTTGTGTAATCATCATGACAGTATCGTTTATACCCTTGTCTTCGCACTAGCACGAGCACCAGCACTGAAACTAACAGTATGCTTTGCGAGGCACGAGAGAACAGATTGTTGTGAAACATGTCAAGCATTGGCACTGACAGGCATATACGTTTGAAAGACGTGCAAACAATCTCAACCACTAACCATGTGTTGGGTTGACTTGAAGTTGCACAAACTGTTGTCAAGCCTCGCCTCTATTGAAAACAAACGAACACGCCTTTAAAGCACAAAGTAAAAAAAAAACCTGGCAAGATGATGTATCTTCAAAATATGACAATAAATAGAAAGACGAACACAAACATAAACGCATGCGTAAATGTGGTTGCTTGCAGCTCACTGATCAAAATCATAATAAAGCTACAAAACACTGAATTCTGATTGAGGGCCTCAACTATTTTAAAACGCTGATTAGAAAAAAAAGTAATATTTCTGCGATGCAACCAGTTGACTGTCATTAGTGTCACGTTAGAGACTGTCGTGTATGCGCTGTGTTCCGTTAAACAGGAGAGCGTCTCCACACGTCAGCTCGGGGAGGGCATTGCTGCTTAAAATGCTGCGAATGTGACAGCCAATAGTCCAGACTGCCTGTGAGGGGAAGGTGATGGTAAGAAACGTGCATGACCAGTGAGAAAAATGCTAACAAAAACAACGCGCACGTTAGACTGACACAGAGAGCAGAGGCGCGAAAGGAGACGGACCTCTCGGTTCTACAAGTGCTTGCTCTCGTCCGTTTCCACGGATTTGAGGACAAAAACGCACGCTTTCAGAGGGGGACTGGGAAGCGACACGAGAAGGGACAGTGGTGCGAGTAGCGTTACCCTTGGGGGGGAAAGATGACAGTGGTGCCCGGGGAGAACCTGGATGAGACTGTGGCACTGGCCGCCCTGTCCCAAGATGTCTACGACCCCGAGAGAGCGGACCAGGAGTGCTGCGAGCGGGTGGTCATCAACATCTCCGGGCTGCGCTTCGAGACTCAACTGAAAACACTCGCGCAGTTCCCAACCACCTTACTTGGGGACCCCAGGAAAAGAATGCGCTTTTTTGATCCACTGAGAAATGAATACTTCTTTGACAGAAATCGTCCGAGCTTCGATGCCATCCTTTATTTCTACCAGTCTGGTGGCAGACTACGAAGACCTGTCAACGTCCCCTTGGACATATTCATGGAGGAGATCAAATTTTACGAATTGGGAGAGGATACGATCGAACATTTCAAAGAGGACGAGGGGTTCATCAAGGAAGAAGAACGCCCGCTGCCAGAAGGCGAGTTTCAGCGTCAAGTCTGGCTCCTCTTCGAATACCCGGAGAGCTCAGGACCAGCTAGGGGTATAGCAATAGTTTCAGTTTTGGTCATTTTGATATCCATTGTCATATTTTGTTTAGAGACGTTACCGGAATTCCGAGAGGAAGGGAAAATCTTTGAGGAGCAGCTCTCCCTAAATGGGACTGTGAGCGTAAAGAAACCAAATCCGTTCACAGACCCCTTCTTTATTGTGGAGACGCTCTGTATCATTTGGTTCTCTTTTGAACTGCTGGTGAGATTTCTCGCGTGTCCTAGCAAGCCCGCCTTCTTCAAAAATATCATGAACACCATCGACATAGTAGCAATTATGCCCTACTTTATTACCTTGGGCTTGGAGCTAGCTGAACACCAAGGGAACGGCCAGCAAGCGATGTCTCTGGCCATCCTACGAGTCATTCGCCTGGTGCGAGTGTTCAGGATTTTCAAGCTCTCCAGGCACTCCAAAGGTCTCCAAATCCTTGGGAAGACCCTGCAGGCGAGCATGCGAGAACTAGGTCTCCTCATATTCTTCCTTTTCATTGGAGTAATACTGTTTTCGAGCGCAGTGTATTTCGCGGAGACTGACGATCCCGAATCGGGGTTCAGCAGCATCCCCGATGCGTTTTGGTGGGCGGTGGTGTCCATGACCACTGTGGGCTATGGTGACATGTGCCCGGTGACCATCGGTGGCAAAATTGTGGGGTCTTTGTGTGCCATTGCTGGTGTACTGACCATCGCACTACCTGTCCCTGTAATTGTCTCCAATTTCAACTATTTCTACCACAGGGAGACGGAGCATGAGGAGCAGTTCACGTACACCCATGTAACATGTGGTCAGCAGCAGCCCTCGTTTGGCGAATTCAAAAACAGTGACAGCAAACCTTCACTCTCCAAATCAGACTACCTGGAGAGTGACGACGCAGATTCGATTAAATACACGAATTGCAGTCCTCATAAAGCGTACACGGGAAAGCTAACTGATGTATGATTGTAGAAATACGCATCAGTGGTACCCAGTGAGAAACGCGCGTCTCTGTGAGTACATCCCCATTCCGCGCTCTGGCTTGAGTAGATTGACAAGCTGTTATTTCCGGCATCAGTAATGCAAAGGGAATTATTTATTAGGGAAATCATAACAGAGGACTCAAACGTGGTGTGTTAATTGTTCTTTTATTTCGCAATGTCTTCCATTTTATCATCTTTGTCAAATGCGCGAAGTCAGATTCAAGCTCAAATTTCTTTCAGCCTCAAAACAACGAGAAGATATAACATTATCAACAAACCAAGGCCAACCTCGCGTTGTAGCACTTTATTGATGTACTCTTAGTAATGTGTAATTTATTAATGACTTGTGTGTCAATTTTGGGGAGGATGTTTACATTTAATTTGCCTATTCGGAGCAGACTGAGACTAGGACCAAATTCTCTAATAACGTAAAATTAGCTTCTAACGATCAACAGTGCAATTGTAAGAAAGTACAAGGTCAGGTGAGAGAGTAGAAATAACAATTATTTCCATCACTTAACCAATTATTATGAATTGTATTACGACTGCAACTGTTTTGGGCCACATCATTATATTAGATTAACTGAATTGGAAGCATCTATGCCATTGTCTTTCATTTTGGAACACGGTGACTGCTGTGTGCCCTTTGGGCAACGCGTATACCCATCAAAATGCAGCTGTCACCAAAACATGATCAGCAGTCAACAAGCAAACATGCAACAGCTACTGTAATCGTCCTCCAAATTTAGTTGTTGGCATTCAGCACTGATTAATTCCATGGACGACATACAATCTGTTTGGTTTAGTTATGGTCTGTAGCCGAGATATCATATCGTTTACATAAATTATTGGGCGATGGCTCTACATTTATTGACATCCTATTGGTGTGACATTGAGCTGGTCCCAGGTACAAGCAAATACATCTATTTCTATTAGCTACGACTTGGCAAAAACCCATGTTTAAAGGAAGAATGCATCGGCCTGTATGCATAAAATGCATGTGAAAGACAGACAGGAAAAAAAAACTTGATAGAATGTGCGCCCTGTTTTTTTCTTCAACACGGCGATATTTAAAGTCCAAGTGCGCCACCGAATGGTACAAAGAGGAAATCGCAAATGTCGGACACAAAGGTGTTTCTATAGCAACCTTCCAGACTGTTCTGTATTCTTTGGCATCGACAAGACATTTTGGTGCCTTAAGTTAGGCTATGTGAAGGAAGGTCTTCATTGTTGTGCTTGATTATTGCTTTCGATTATGCTGCTTCACGACACCGACTAAAGATAATGTAAACAGGTTCCATCAAATTAGAAGACAGTTTTAGTTTTTTGGCAGCTAAATTGCATCTGCTCTGCCTCTGTGTTCTAGGCTTGGCATAGACTACTCATAGTCCTTGATCATCTGCAATCATGTACAATATTACAGTATAGGTCTCACTAAATAATAATGATTTATTTAGAATCACATTAAATGAAAAAAAAAAAAAACTGACATGGTACAAATTACGCTTCCCATGCGCAAGAGGGCATTTTGGTTTCCCTGCACCCAGACATGTGTTTCGGATGATGAAACCACAACTGCCAATACGTGAAAAGGACAACACCTCACCTTCAATAACATTGTGAGTTCTGGAAGTGGAATAATACTGCCGAAATGCACTGAGTCGTGAGGAGGGCAAGCCCAGCTTCCACATGGTTGGATTAAGAGAGGCAGTACCTGCCAGTGAACAGCGCTGTAAACAGCAACTGCAAGGGAGAGCACTGCACACACACGTCATGGAACTGAAAGAGAGAAACCGTGCAAATCCTGAAATCCTGTTTTTCACCTGTGGTATTGTGGATTATTTTCCCAAACACCACTGAAGAATATCCTGCAACACTGTAAGGTACGTTACCCTCTCAACACCCTAAACAGCACATTCATTTGCTAATTACATTATGACACGACTGAAAATATAATACAACAAACATATGCCTAGCTCCTGATTATTCTGAAGTCGTGACAGTAGCTCCCTCTCACCTTGGTAAAAACAATGATGAACAATTTTGTTTTCTCGACGCTAGATGGCTGTCTCTACTCAGTTGATAGAACAGGGTTAGACAGGTTCTTGCTGGCTGCATGTATTGAAACAGTAAAGAAACAATGAACCACATAGTGTGAGTGAGAAAATATGGCGTGGTGTACCAGACACAAAAATCTTAATTAAAATGATGGCAGCTTACTAATTATGATTGCATGTTACTACAATACAGTCAATGAGCATAGAAACAATGAATGGGGAGGGATTATTATTTATTTTTAATGGGCTGTCTTGGCACAGTTTGATTAAAATATATTAATCGAATTTACTTTACTTCTCACCATGGACCGATTATGAAATCAAGGGCCCCTGGGCAGGAAAGACTCCATATTTAAAAATATTTGACCCAGCCTGACCTTTCACAACCATTCAAGCAAGACATCTATCTTAATGTATCACTGCATTGTTAAAATCACATTAGTTTTATTTACTATTTGTAAAATGAAAATATGAATGAGACCAAAAATGTTTTATTTTTTCAGTTAAATTGCCAGGCATTTTAAATTATTGCATCAACAACGTATACAATCTCAAATTAATTAAATTAAAATTTCCTTAAATGAATATTTAGGTATAACCACAACACAACTAAGTAGGCTATAACACGTTCATTAACCAAACTTTTATAGGTAAAAGCGCTATTTAAAATCTGAAGATCCCCTGATCACTGCTAGAGGCCCTCAGACACCCTTAGAATCTGAATCAGACACTGTATTCCTTCATTCACCAAGCACAAGACAAGGTGCCTACAAGGAGTATGACTTGGTACGATTGTTTAGATACATATTAACACGTAACATTGTGACACACAGTACTCACTGACCATGGGTGCTATAAAGGTATGAAAGGCGAGCATGGTTCCTAGGCCCCTGTTTGGAGGGAGGCCCAAAAATCTTGCTGGGAGGGTCTAACTGAAAATTCTGTCAGGGGGCCCGGAATTCCTAACAGTGCCCCTGCCACTGACACACACACAGACACTCACACTAGACATTCAAGGACACATAGAGCTTACATATGGTGCAAAACATACATTTAAAGCAGTACATGTCCATGATGCACACATCTATGATCAGACTAGCTCAAGACCACTTGCACTCAGGCTGGGGGCCCAGGCAACTCCTTTTAGGCTCTCTCTCAAGGCTCAAGGGTCAAGTCTGGAGCAGTGGGGCTTGGTGTGGGTTTAAAGGGCCTCTGGGCCTGTGGTCCATGCGGTAATTCAGGCCTGCTTCTTATAAACAGAATAACAAAGGCATCTGTGGGCTTCGGCTAAATAGTCTCTGCATTTCAGTACTTAGACGTTTAATAACAGCCTTCATAAAAATGACAAAAACTTGTGGAAATGTATGCAGTATAGCAAAGTCCCTCTAGGTGGTGCATGTTGCCTTGCTGGTATGTTATGAAATAATGACCTACAGAGAATTTTCTTTACCAAGAAAATGAATGTTCCCTTCCAAAGGCAGAATGCAAAGTTCACATAAGGCTACTGATTGTGCTCAGTGTACATACAGTTTCATGGAACAACATGAACTGAGATAGTACAGGTAACCCGAAACAGGTTATTTTAATAATGGCAAGGAATATGGCAAGGGTTTGGTTACGCCTGTTTAGAGGAGTGAGGTTTTTTTGTGTAAGGCATTCCAGAATTATACCATGTAGATCTAGAATTCACATTGACTGCCATTTAGCAAGATTCTAATCACATATTTGTGATCATACTGCTCAAAGGGTAACAGGAGTTTGCAGTCGACAGCAAAGGGTCACTGTCAGTCAGCAAAAGTTTGTCCCTCACTCTCTCGCTCTCAGTCATGGGGGAGGTTGTCGCTGCCTGATGAGAGTCAAGGTAGATCTCAGTCACACATGCGCCATTTAATGACATATTTACCTTTAAAGTGATGCTTATGGACATAAGGCCTAAAAACAGACATTTAATTGAGAGGGCAAACGATGCAGAGTGTGAGCCAGCTGATCATCAGGTTAGGCTACATCTTTTTTTAATGCTGTAATTTCTTTCTGTTCTGAAGACGGGCCTCGCCCAAAAGCAACAAACTCTACGTCTTTCCATAGATTTATAGGATTGACATCATAATCAATGTCAAGGCTGTGCATCCTATTGATGCATGAAACAAACAAAGAAACAACCAACAAAACACACAGCGTCATAGGAATCCCTGCTGACTCATTGATCAGAGGGATTGTCTGTGATTCTGCCCATGGCACATGCTTGCAATTGTTTGACGCATAACAACAGAAGCATATGGGAACCCCCCTGGGGTGTTGCATACGATGAATGAATGCCAGATAATGGAAGGCACCCAGTAGAGCTGCATGAAGTATCAATTTGAAGCTCATGCTGACTTGCTTAAAAATACCTTGGCTAGAGCCACACACATCGTGCATGCACATCAAACAGTGTTTTTCTCTTTCAGTATGATGAACGTATGGAAGGGACGAATTACCCGCAAGTCTTGTGTGAAACATTTCTAATCTGACTCTGACTATATATATATATATAATAATATATATAATCTAGCTATAATATGGATATCTATATTATCTATATCTATATCATTTAGCTACAATATGGCTTGCCACGGTGAATAGATTGCCTGATTATTTTACGCAATGCATTTATTTAGATCCATCCATCCAGGTCCAGTTCTGCAGATGATTATGCCGAAGTAGGGCTTCAGCAGTTGTGAAGAGATGAGCTTAAATTAGTTGATGGTAACTGGAGCAAGCATCACACAGGTGCACAGGGAAACATGTGAGCACTTTGTCACTATGTCCCCCCTCCACCCCTCCAGCCCCCATCAGCTTGCATCGGTCAGTCCCCCTCTATGTGCTCTGTGGTAACCCCCTACCGACCCCCACTACCCCCCCCCCCCCCCCCCCCCCCCCCCAGTTCTCTGCATGGCCACTGCCTCCTTGTCACTGGCATATTCACTTTGTGCAAAGGTCAGGTTATTTAAAGCGGTTGGGATATGCTGATTCCTTTTCTAATCCAAGGTCTTATGGTACTTCTGCTTGATGAATTACCGTGGCGTGATCCCTTCCGCTTCTCACCCCTTACCAGCCAGCCCACTTGCCCAGCAGCGCAACCCCTCATTCTCTCAATGGGCTCTGGAACCCCTAACCCCTTTACAACCTCCCCCTGACCCTGATCATACTTCCCTTGTGGGGTTTTCTTCCACTCCCACCCTTTTTTTTAAAGGCCAAAGTCGGTACCATAGCAACCTAGTGAAAACAAACACAGGGCACGTAATGTCATTGTCATTTATGGTGTGTCGGATTGTGTTACGTCACTGCTGGCCCTTGGCCCTGCTGGTGATCAATATGGAAATAACCTCGAGCTGAAGTCAGAGCAATGATCAGAGAGATTGGTCAGAACGTAAAAGTAAGACTCGTCTTTTGCCTACTCTCAGCTATTTAAAGATTTATTATCTAATAAATGATCGTTATTTTTGTTTGGGTGACCACCTAAGCTTGTCTGCCAGTTTGCTGTTGTACATAGTGTCTGTATTTTGCTGCGTTGATGGAGGCTAGCAGCAGGTCTTATCCACCAGTGCTGAATTACAGCATTGAAGTGGAAAAAATGGCGGCGATGAAGAGAGATAAAGAGAACTGGCAATGGACAGGGAGGGAAGGGAAAAACAGAATGAAAGAGAATGGGAGACAAATAGAGAATGTGTGTGTGTGTGTGTGTGTGTGTGTGTGTGTGTGTGTGTGTGTGTGTGTGTGTGTGTGTGTGTGTGTACTGTATATTACTTGTCAGTGTTGTGTGTGTGTTTGTTTTGTGTCTGGGTCTGGGTCTGTGTGAGTGGTCAAAAAAGAAGGCATTGAGGAGACAGACAGCAGTGGAATTGCACTGCAGAGTGAAGAGATGGCCTGGAGCGCTGTTTGTGTGTGTGTGTGTGTGTGTGTGTGTGTGTGTGTGTGTGTGTGTGTGTGTGTGTGTGTGTGTGTGTGTGTGTGTGTGTGTGTGTGTGTGTGTGTGTGTGTGTGAGGGAGGGAGGGGAAAGAGGCGGGAGAGCTGTTGAGAAGCAAAATGGAAATGAACAATAGGTTGCAGGCTGCATTCAGCAGGGAGAGAGCAGATCTGAGAATGTTCTTGAATTCTGGAAAGGAAAATGGTGGTAAAAATAACTCTATGTTGTGGTCAAATAACATGCCTGCATTTTATAGAGTGGTTAAATAATGCATACCGAAGCCATACCTATATAGAAATGGCTTCTTATAAATATAAATGGGGATTTTTATCTTCAGTCGATGCTTCTTACCGAGGCTGTCATTTCATTCCGTACACACAAGCACACATTGTTCACACACACACACACACACACACACACACACACACACACACACACACACACAGACACACAGACACACACACACACACACACACACACACACACACACACACAAACACAGACTCAAGATATGCACACATATCTGAAAGACTGACAGGAAATAGACATTCTGCTCGAGGACATAAACGAAAAGCCTCAGCTCTGAGACAGAAGAAGAAGAGTTTTTTCGTGAAAGGCGCATTCACTCTGAGCACGAGTGAAGAGGGAAAGATCGAGAGCGAAAGCAACTTCCTGCTGTCGCCCGTGCAGCGTGGCACAGTGCGGCGGGGAGATGTGACGTTGTCGGAGCACTCGCTGTGGATAATTCCTTGTGACGGTTTGGTGTCAGAGTTACACTGAGCTCGAGAGATCTGCTCCTCAGCCTAGCAGCAGCAGCCACCCCCCCCGCTCCCCACCCACCCCCAAAACAAGCACCACCACCACCGATCCCCCCATCTGTTCCCAACCAGCAGCCAGCAGCTAGCAGCCAGCAGCTAGCGCTGAATAACAAGCTGCTTAGATTTGCAGGCAGGCCGTCAAAGCTTGATTAAAAGACCACTAGGCAGATAAGGGCAGTTGATGAATCAATTAGTTGTCGTAAAACGTAAATGCTTGATTGCACCCATTTTTTGTGGTGAAAAAAAAGGTGAGATGGCATTCGTAATGGTGTCATTTTTGGCAAACGTCTGTACGTTTGTTTGTATCATTATGTCATCCATTAGCTATTGAATGCTTAATGAATGGTTGTTTATGTTTAGCGATTAATGTAGGCCAGGGGGTTTGATCAGGGCATTCTCTTTTGGTTCCAAAATGCATCATTCCCAGTGGAACTTGTTAGCGATCACGAGTGCACTCGCAGCTAGTTTTGGACTGCAGTACTATACCTAATTAAAATGTTCTTGGTATTAGTAGGAGGTATTCATGGAGGGTCATAAGAGAGAATGTTTCCCTAATCTTTTCCTCCCAGTAACTGTGTGCCTGAGCATGACTCCCACATATGAATGTTGATAGACCTGCCTATTAGCATGGAACACATGCAAGTCTAGCCTACAGAGACGATATGTTTTGAATTGCCTTATTGTGAGTCTTGAAGCATATTCAGTAAAAAGACATATTGCACTTTTTAGTCCAGTAGGAAGCAGTGTGACAAGGCATTTTCCTCATCTGATTATTATGGACTTTTGGTATTGCATGGCCTTGCGATGAGCATGTTTGCTTACGAGTAAAGCAGAGGTTTATGCTCTTGAATGGGCCGGCGTTGGTGATTTATAAAACACAGAGACGTTTTGCTCGAAAGCAGACGTTTTGCTCTTCAAAAGCATTGCCTTTGACAAGATTCAGAAAGTGCCCAAAACCTGTGTAAAGATGGAAGGGAAGTGTCAAGGGGAGTGATATCAGTCCATGCATGTCATGTATAGTAGAGACTACAGGCCTTTCCAATCTTTGGAAAACTCGGGGGCATTTGGTTAAAAAACGACTTAATTTCATGAGACATGAGCATTGACAAAATACTACACCTTCATACTATCATAGCTATTGACTTAAATACAATGTGAACTGTACCCAGTGTAATGTTGCACTGTGTATTCCTCTGCTCGTTAGCAAAAGTGTTGCCTTTGGCACCGAATGGCGCTAAGGCCGAAGTGAGAATGACTGTAAGCTCAGGCCTCATTGATGCTCACTTAGCACATTAACCAGTCTGGACTACAGCACTGTTCTCTTTTGGTTTGCAGGGGGATGGAGATACACTCGAACAACAGCTCTTGCCTTTCCTGTCACCTCTTCACTGCAGGAGTGTACCCTCTCTCTCTCTCTTACACACACACATGCAGGACTCGGGGAGTGTAATTTAACCATCGTCGTACACTCTGTGTGCTGCAAAAACACACACACACAAAAAGGTGAACACTCGGAGGTCTATGCACACCTCGCTGTCTTAGACTTCGCTCATGGACTCATGGACAAAGAGACCTCTCGGAAACTTCTGCCGAGAAGAAGTAGTTCACGAGCTCCGCCGACACCTGAACGAGGCAAGAGCCCGAGCCAATCAGGACAGAGGTGACTCTCTACACAAGAGACTTTTTTTTTCTAAATCATCCGGCGATATCCAGGACAGGACAGCACCGCACAGCAGGCGATGAAGGAGAGAAAAACACAAACAAGCACAGAGAAGGCTTGCAGGGCAGGAACGGAGGTAATGAGGATGTTACTTGAATCACAATCTCATCACACACATACATTATATATGCCGATTACGAAACCATTAATGCATTCATCACTTTGTCTTGGGGGGGGGGGGGGGCAAATGCTCGTAGCAGGTGAGAGTGTGTGTTTGTGTGAAACTCTAGGTACAAATCAAGATTATGTGAGTGTGTGTACATTGCATATCGTGCTATACCAAATCATATTACTGCATGCTTGAAAAACAGAGCATGTAAACATTGTTAACAAAAAGTGATATGCTTTTCATTCTATGTCAACTGCTTTGGCACTAGTAGTCAAAATTCTGGGAACAAGCACTAAGCTCATTGATATCATCATTAAACCAATAATTTGTCTTGTTTGACCTTGGACAGGTTCATGCAGTTAAATCTCTATTTTTTTAAAGTATCATGTATGTTTTGTATAAATGGGAATTGGTTTAAATGACATATTCTTTTTTTTAAATGTATAGCATTTATTTTGCAAATGAATGATATTATCCCCTTTTTATGATTTCCCCTGCTTCTTTTGAAGAGAATTAGCATTCATGAAGGGAGTATGTGATGACAGTAAAATGGCTTCCTGCTTTAACCTCGCCCTTCCCTCTCCTCCGGTCCCTATTCAGTCTCAGTTGAACGCTGGTGCAGGAACACACAGATTAAATACAAGTTTGCTACAGGCTCTCGACCTAAGAGAGGACATGATGTTTCTTCGATAACTGTGATTGTCGGATTGTGTGTGTGTGTGCGTGTGCGTGTGTGTGTGTGTCTGTGTGTGTTACAATTTGGATCAGAATGCTGTATCTGTTGTCAAAGACATCTACCTCAGTGTCCACTCATGTTCATCGTTGTTCTAGGAAGAGCTCTAACACCTGGAAAGAATGCTTTAAAAAAAAGAAAGAAATATACATAGGGTGGAAAAGGGGAGAAGGGAAGGAAGGAAAAAGAATAAAAAAAAACAGCGAAATGACTTTCTTCAGACAGCTTCTGATGTCCAAACTAGCAACTTGTCCGACTCTTTCACTGTCCCCCCCCCCCTATTGCATTGTCCCCGATTGTCTGGTATTTGTGCCATAATGCCTGGACAGTCAGCTCTCATTGTTAACTTTGTGTGTTTGAGCTTATCCCCTTTCGAAAAAGAAGCACTGGTCTAAGCAGAGTGTAAGCATGTCTCACAACGCTGATGATGTTCATGATGCATATCCTTACTGTGAGTATGAGGTACTATAGGATGATGTCTGTATGATTTCTGATTGGTTGATTAGAGTCAGTGCTTTTCATATGCAATATGTTTCTCAAAAATACCTTTGACTGCGCAGAGAGAGACAGAATAGGATGAAGGCGTAGGTGAAGACGCCAATACCCAAGATGAAAACGAAAAGTTTATTTATTTTTTCATGAAGTGAATATCATATAGATGTATTTCAGTGAGACTATATTGTTTCAGTGACATCGAGAGGCCCGTGCTTACTGTGTGTGGTATTTTTATATACATTTATGAGGGAAGTTGCAATAATGTTTGGGAAACCTCTTCTGGTTCAGGAAACTTGTGACCCTTTTACTTTTTGGAGCTGAATCACATCTAGACGACAGATTGAAAACAGGTGGCAGAATTTATGAAGATTAAAAAAAAATTAAAAATATCAGAATTGAAGTACAAGAACAATTCAGTTCAAGATTCTCACGAAAGAACTGCCCCAAAACAGCTTTCCTGTTGAAAAGTAAAAAAGCACTGGTTTCCTGGCCCCTGGTTTGGCCGTCACTGGGACTGAAGTAAAATCCTTATTTGCTGGACCAGGCATTAATGTCCTGGTCATGTCAACATCACTGACCCTGTCTATCACTGACTTGCACAACTCATGACCATGTGAGCATAGAGGAAAAGTTGACAGGCAAAGCATTGAAGCAATAGTACAATTGCGCCAAACAGCCATTTCAAACCCTCATCATCACTGATTCTGAGGTCTTCCTTGTGGAAGCGTGATGCATTTGTTTAATTTTATTGTTGTTCTTTGATTCTTTGTTTTAATTAATTTTTTAATTATTGCCATTGAGTTGGGACATTTCTTCTTTTCATTTATGATCTATTTTTGATAAATAAATCTTTTGATTGGTTATCAGTTTCATCATTTCATTTGTCAGCTGGTTTTCTGATGGGATTCTGACAGTGGGAATGAGGAAGTAAATGCCTGATTCAAACGGTGTGTGTGAAGAATGTGAGTATAGGGTGTGGTGGTGGTGCACTAATATGCATAAGGAGGAGCAATCACATCGTTCAGTGTGTGTGTGTGTGTGTGTTCGTGCGTGTGTGTGTTTGTGTGCGTATGCGTGCAAAAGAGTATGTATGTGTGTGTGAAAGTGTGTTTATGATAGTTGAGACAGAGAATTACATCAACTGAGGCACTGGAACAATAATAATCTCTTCGGTTACCTTCCTCCTAGCTAACCAACAGCTACTCAAAGCTTACCACTCAGTGTTTGTCATGGCCAGCACCATTACTTCATGTCGCACTCCTTCCTCATCTTAAAGATTTGTTTTTATTTGGGCCTTTATCGGATAGGACAGTGAAGGTTTTTGGACAGGAAATGAGATGGATAGAAGAGGGATCGGGAAACGACAGCAGGTCGGATTCGAACCCGTGTCCCCGTGGGCGTTCAAGCCCGTATATGGTCGGGGCTACTGCTTGCGCCCTCCTCCTTCCTCATCTTAACCCAATTGTCTGCTGCACACCACTGATGTTGCTTCCCTAAATGACTTGAGCGCATTCAAGAAATGTTTACGCAATTGAATATCCCTGTTTAGCATTTAACTCTAGGGAAATTTCAATGTAAACTGAATGTATGCAATCAGCTATGCAGCAATGAGCAAGCTATTACAGCTTGCTGTACAGCAAGCTATTACAGCCCTCAGCGTCTTACTTACTGTGCGAACGGGAACGGATAAGTAAACATTCAGCGTTTCAGTCTGGAGCCTGTAACACGCGGAGCTGTTGTAGGTTAGGGCTCTGACGACACGTGTGCAACACTATTCAGACGTGTCCCACTTAGTGTTACTTTAACGTTCAGGGGGGAAAAAAAGGGGCAAAATAAAAAATAGAGTCGGCACATTGTTTTTGAAGCAGAACAAAAAGGCCCCTTAAGAACCTGCCTAGCTCTCCTGCTGTGGGTACTCCGCAGGTATCTGAACCCATCTGAAGAGCCTTAGGTGTTTCTGACGGAGCCGTTCTCCAAGCTTTAGGCACCCGCTATCTTCAGAAACATTCGTGAGGGTTTATATTTAAACGGTGAGAAATTGGATTAGCCGGCTGTGAAGCGATGCTGCCTCTCCACCAGCTAGCTAGCTGACCTAGTTGTAGAGGAGTAGGCAGGTGGTCTCATTGCAAGCGCACCCCTGGGTCCCAGCACCCCTACTGATTTGGGTGGGGTGGGGTGGGGTGGTGGAGGTAGGGGTGGTGGTAGGAGAGGCTATTGAAGTTTTAGACCTGGGGGGGGGGGGGGGGGGGGGGGGGGGGGTCCGTGCTGGATTTCACACCTTGATTCACACAAGTACCAGTCAGTCCCCTCCCCACCCCTCCCAACCCTTTCCCAATGGACTGCTGAGAGGGGGATTGGGAGCAAACTGCTGGTGGAGATAGATAGGGGGGTGAGCGTACAGGTGTGCCGGAGCAGGAGCAGCTGTGTTAGGGTGCAGAAGAGGCCAGGAGAGTGCTGGGGTAACAGGCTGCAGGGCCGTCACCTAGACATATGTCAGGGGGGAGTTTGCTGCCCTGGCAGATGGCTGCCATAATGGGACCAAATCAGTAACTGTGTCAGTCACCTTCAAAATGATGCACACAGAATCAATGATCAGTGAAAACTATGTGTAGGTTTGGCAAAGACCTGCCCCAACATTAAGTATGAGACAAAAATAAAACACGAAAAGTGTCCGAACAGTTAAAGTCTTAGAGGTAATCATAGGTCAAATATCCACACATCCTAAACGTTTCAGTAAATTCAGCCTCAGTTTCTCACCCATCAGTCACCCAAATGATAGAAGAGGTGAATCTCAAACCGTGACAACGAAATATTTTCATAGGTATTTTCTGATGATGATGATGACAAGACTGAAAACAGTTTAATTTCAAGTGGCATTTATCCATACTCTCCTGTCATGCGCTAACCATTTGCTCTGTCAAGATCAAGAGGGAATAAGCTAGTGTATCGTTTCATCGCACATATCACATGTCTCCATGCACTGCATTCTATTTTTATATTCATTTCAGAAAGAAACTGCAAGATAAATACTCATATAACCAAGTAGCAATAGCCAACAGATGTAATGAAGGGATAGTTTTGTAGATCAGTACGGCAAGCAATAATGCATGTATCATTGGTGAAGTGGTTAGGTTTGCGCACAAGAGAGTAGCAGACTCTTGAAATACCCGTGTCTCCAACCCCTATATGAGTGCCTTACAGGTCATGTTGTGTCACAGCATTTCATCCATTTTCAGCTATTTGTTCTAAGCCAGATTGAGTACAGAACCTAACCTGGGAATACGCATGTACAGTACATAAATAGTCTAGAACACAGTTCTACCAAACACAAAAGACAGATTTCTAATTTCAGGTGAGGAAATGAGAATGCTCTGGATTTCCTCTGACACAGAACGCAACGCTTAACGAATGTGAAACGAAGTCTTCCAGGATTGTACAATAAACATCCTTTAGGTCAAATGTGTACCAAAATCTGTGTTTAAAAATCCTCTTTTGGAGGTTGTGAGCGTGCTTTGCTTTGAAGTCACCACTCCCAGTATTCAGCCCCGTTCAAGTGCGTACCAGTCACTGACTTAATTACGTGTATTGGAGATGGGTTGGACATCTGTGGGAATTTGCCATGCAACGTCTCACATGCCATTGGCTCTCTCCATTCTCATTGACTTGCATGTGACTGGACTGTGCCACAGCATTTGCCACGCTTGAGGTGAATTACTGTGTTGTGTCTGCTTTGTGACCTCCCAGAGCCTTAATTCACCTAGTGTAAAACACGGTGCACCAGCAGACATTTTAGCTTAGCCAGTTATAGTGATAGAAGTACTGAAAGATGTCATCCTATCAAAGTGGTTCCAGTTTTGGTTCACAGGGAGGATATTTTCAAGCAGCATTAGTTCATCATTCTGTATTTTCACGTGTCAAAACCAAATACATTATCACCCAACTCATAGAAATCAAAGCTATTGGGGGAAAGCTACAGGTTTACTGGTCATACTCTCTCCCTGCCAGATTCCAGTAGAGACAGCTTATGGCTCATTACAGTCATGCTCACTCAGAAACAGCTTCATTAAAGAAATAACACTATAAGTACAAGGTTAGATTTAATCTTAGGAGAATAGGTAATCTGTGTTCTTATTCTATGCATTAAAGTGAGTGCGTGTGTTTGTGTGTGTGAGAGAGAGAGAGCAAGAGAGAAAGAGAAAAAGAGAGAGAAAGAGAGAGAGTGGGAGCCATCCATGATTAATGTCCTGATGAGGAGATTTGTAGTCCCATGTGACACTGTGGAACTACAGGAACTGTGCAATGCTCCATCCCCTATGTGTGTGAACGCCATCAGCAGGCCAACTCCAACTCCAACCCCGGCTCCAACCCCGGCGCAGCTCCATACAGGCCTCTGTGACTGTCTCAGTGTGTCCAGCTACAGCATCTGGTCATTAACCATCACTTGTATTGTATTTAATTAAACAATAAAATAAAAAAGAGCAGAGACCATAAATTAAAATGGGTGTTTTGAACAGGTATCAGCAAAATCTCCAATAGTGTCTTCTGTCCTGTGTTCCTAACCTGGGATATTTCTTTAGCTTTTTTTTCTTAAAAAAAAGGGTGACGAAGTATCTGTGTGATTCAATGTATACCAGTGTAAAACAAAAACTAAATGAGCATATGATGTTGTCATAGAGAGTATATTATTAACCTGTATGTATATATGTATGGGCTGTAAATGTACATATATGCGCAATAAAAAAACACTGTTTGAATACTAGTTGTGAGTTTTAACATGTGGCCTTTTATTTGTCCTCACTTACAAAATGGTGTATATTATCTGTACAATATGATTAAAATGCATATTAAAATGACGAAACTTTATGTTTATACAATTATGTTTAATAAAGAAATTAACTGTGCAAAGATATTGTTATCCGCAAAGTTATTGTTCTGTGCATATCTGTTTTGAAGCAAATGGTTAAAGAAAAGAAGAACCTGCAAAACAAACAGCTGAACAAGCGCAGAGCCACAAAAATTATTATTTTGGTGTAACATATAGATAGATAGATGGATACTTTATTAATCCCGAGGGAAATTTAGGTCATCCAGTAGCTTATACACATATACACTTATACACCTCACCGACAAACATACATAAATCACATACACATACACATAGGGAGAACATATTCACACAGAGTGTTTCCAGATACAGGAAAGGGTCTGACCCTATTGTACATAACCGCAGTTTGGTCATTCTGGCTTTCTACACGAACTTGAATAGAGACTACTCCTGATAGAAACATTGGCTTTCTTATCTCTGTGATGAAACGACTTAATTGGAGCAGTGAACCTATTTGTACAGGTAGTCTTTGAGACCACTTGGAGAATAGCACAGGGCACCTGGGATGGTCCTTGTGGTCCTTACCTGGTCTATAAATACCAGAAGGTCAAAAGGTCAAGGAGTCCATTGTGAGAGCACAGCAAGCTAACAGACTAATTTGTATCTAAGCCTGCAGTCTGTTCTGGCCTGATATAGAAAGATTTGATTCAGTCTTTTCTCACTGAAAATCTCTGGTAGAAATGAAGACGTGATAGCACTCTCCTTTCTCATTGAAGGCGCAATACACAGCACTGCTTTTCTGAGAAGTAGCTTGTAGAAACCACAGTAAAAAAAATCAGAAGCAAATAAAGCCCCCCTAAATGACAAGGATAAACCACGTTTTTACATTCATTGACAACCTATGGGAGTGCTGAGCCTTGCCTGAAATCATGACATTTTCAAGATGCCCCGGATCTTTCCAGACCTATAGTTTACTGTCTCCCATACCCACAAATCTCACCAATTACTGCTGATTGCTTACTCATTTTCTTGAATAGTCCAACTGTATAGGTGCTCCCCAGGAATACCTTGTGAGTGTTAGAAGTGCTGAACTGAACTATGAATAAATTAATGAATAAATGAATGAATGGATAAATGGATGCGTGGGTGAAGTAATGAATGGATAGACAAATTAATAGATTAGTGGATTAATGAATGGATGAATGAATCATGAGGTTAAGCAGAGTGATACACAGGCTCTGTTACATCCCATAGCTTTCAAGGGGCCGGCTCCTCATTCAAAAGTAATGACTTCACTTGCAGGACTATTGTGTGAGAATGACAAGAATAACGTGTAAGAGAGGATGCCAAGGGAACACTACAGACTATTACCAAAGACGGGAGAAAGGTAAAGACTGGCATCGAAACTGGTAACTCTTAACTGATGATACAGTAACACCAGGGGGAACCTCGGTGGTCAGAGAATCAGAAACACCACCACTCCTCTCATTAATGCAACTAAATTAAAAACTTGTTACTCCAGGACACAAAAACACAATTTTGCAGTGATAATATAAATCTGACAAATGTTATAAATAGGTCTACTAATTCAGCTCAAGGCTAGTTGAAAGAATTGGGTGGAGAATGCCTACAAAGAAAAGTAAAGGAAGTCACTCTGTGAACTTCATTACAATGACAAAGTTGAATCGATTAACAAATTAAAAGTTTGAGAACTTTTCCCATCAACATACCCACAAGTGAAGACTTAATATACATAAAACGAACACTAGTGCATACGTGCATAAACAAACAGAAAGGATGTTTTTTTTAAAAATCCAAAGATTTATTTAAAAATGCTTATTTTACCGCAATGAGAAATAGCATGCTAAGTCCTACACTGGGTATTGTGTTCATGGAGGCTATTTTAGGAGTGCCAACGGCACGGAAACTATTGCAGCCTATACGTGACTACATGTGGCAGTAAGAAAAAGGCAGTAAGGAGATATATAGACCAGCCAGCAAGTCTCTCCACTACGTAATATTTACGTTTCGGTGGACGACCATTACGATAACAATATATGTCAAATTAAATCATCTGGCCACCTAAATAGCTGGGTTCTACCAAATCTGTGCTCAGGAACATTAATCAAACTCTGTGCCACAGAGTGTCTCCATCACAGAGACCTTCAGGGAATCCCCGCGTGGCTGGCAGTGACCGAGGAGGAGGATGCAAGCCACGGGCTCGCCTCCCATTCTTTCGTGGCTATTTTTAGCAAACGCCATTTTCACGGAAGGGATTAGAAAATCTATTTTTGAACCGAGACGCTGTAACCCAATCCATGAAAGAACTACTGAGAGGGGTGCACTTTGTGAACGGCTACAATACGCGTCAAAACATGTTTACAGGAGAGGCAATAATGTATGGCAAAAATTGCTTCAGCTCTGAAATTGACTGTCACGTCAAGTTATTAAAATCGTTTCTTTACTCGTTTATTGTCGTCTAGTGTGTAAGTGGTTTCATCCAAAAATAGTATTCATGACACGTACGACAGGAGAAAGGGAAATGAAAAGAAAACGACCCACCCCCCTTTCGTTTTTCCCCAAAGATGGATGATTTAAAGACATCACGTGAAGCCTAGACCTGTTTTGAATCCTGATGAATTTCCTCCTCGTCGTCAGACGGCGCCTGACCATTCTCTATTTTAACGCAATGCGGAATCTCACACCCACGTGTACCAGTAGGTCAGTCCTTAAACAACACAAGGTATCAGCGTACACAGGTTGCTTATACCAGAGAAAAACAGATATCTGGCAGCACTGATTTTATGACAAGACTAAAAAAATCAGAGTGTTGGTTGAGATCACCACTAAATAATCTCTGAAAATAATCAACAGAAAAAGCAGAAACACATCCTTTACTCTAACTAAAGTACACTTGTGTCATTATTATGTACAGATTGAAAGAAAATAAACAGATTTAGAGGGTAATTCAACTAAAGCAGGAGTCGTGTACAAGGACACCACTGTGTGATAGAGAGGGAGGGACACCCAACGTGAGATTGCTTTGCAGGGAGACAAATGTGTTTGAGATTAATTACAATTACCACCATCTTCAGACCCCTTGTCCTTGGATTACCGACTAATCCTGGCTCGGATGGTGAAAATGAGAGCTGCTTGTCCGGGCACTCCAGGCTATCTCATCCTCTCAATGGTCATTTCAATTCCACAAGGTAAGCGGTTTAAATATGTACTGGAATCAACATATGAGCCCTGTCAGGTTGACCTTTGATGTGACAACTTGACCTTTGGTGTGACAACATGACCTGCGCTCTGAAACCTGCCTAATTTGGGGGAACTTGTTGACAGTGGACTCGCAAGGCACAGGTCTCACTTCATATAACAGGTCGCTTGATGATATAGTTTCTGATACAGTACATGTTCAGATACATGTTGTCCTATACATGATAAACTCAGGTATGCCTAGATTAGCAACATAATATACACCGTTTATATGTCATCATCTTAAGAAGGCTTTTGATGGAGTACTTTCAAGTTATTAATCAAGGCAAATTTGCACACACACACTAACTCTCTCTCTTTTTCTCTCTCTCTCTCTCTCTCTCTTTCTCTCTCTCTCTCCATCTCTCTCTCTCTCTCTTTGTCTTTCTCTCTCCATCTCTCTCTCTCTTTCTATCTCTCCATCTCTCTCTTTCTCTCTCTCTCTCTTTCTCTCTCCATGTCTCTCTCTCTCTCTCTCTTTTGGATGAATGATCAATGAGCCCATACCTTCAGTCCAAGGCTACGTTCAGACTGCAGGCAAAAGTGGCCTATTGTGGTTTTTTTCAGTGTGAACAGCACAAATTACAGATCTAAAATGTTTTGAAGACTGATGCGATGGCGGTAGTTCACACACACCTCCATAGTAGCCGCCATTGTGCCAACAAAAAGCCATAATTCAAAATGTGGTTTCCTTTCTCCTCATCCTCTGCCTCACTGTCATCTGCTCACAAATGCACTGGCCACCACTGCACATCACTTGACAAACGAAACCATAAACTCTGGCTCCAGTGGCCTCGATGTTTACTTCTGCACGACTGCGTGCTACGTGCTACACGCGACATCTTTGTTATTGTTCTTTTGCGTGTGCGGGTCAGTTCAGGACCATCAGCAGTTCACACTGGAATCTAATATTGGCAACATTTCAAACATAATCTGAAACAAAAACGTTGGATGTGTGCAATAAATCCAACAAATAATAAATCCAAAATGAGGACTAAGGCTTGCAGTGTGAACGTAGCATCTACCACCTCTTTAATGTAAATCAAATTGAGCTGTGATCTGAAACCATCCACTACTGATCAATTATTGAGCAATATAACACAGCAACAAGCGCTAACACTACCGCCCACGAAACCTGCCTGGAATAGTAATACAGCAAAAAAACATAGAGATGTCTAATATACACAGAGACAAGGGCGTTACGGGCTTGTACAGTCTCTCTCTCTCTCTCTCTCTCTCACACACATACACAAACACAAACACACACACACACATCCCCCCCCCCCCCACACACACACGCACAAACACACACATTCAGCACATTCATTCATGAAGACACAGGCTCTTATATAATGCCTCTGTCAGCACGATGCAAAGGCTAATATAAGATTATGAAAATGAGTTCAGAGATGAGAGGGAGAGAGAGAAAGGGAGAGAGAGAGAGAGGAATGTGCCATAGGAGTGACAAATCAATGACGTCCCTTTCTCTCTGTCCTGTCACGATGGGCTCTCAGGTTTTCCGTACGCATAGATACTGCCCAGAGACAGGGAGATATCTGTAATCAAGCAATCGAGCCTTATGCTGGAACAGATGGTAGTGGGCAGTTTGTCACTCTCGCCGGGCTGATGTCTGATGACAAACTGAGAGCAAGGAGAAACACACTTAGACACCGGTATCGCTACATCCATCCAAATGCAGAGTAATACGCGCTGCGTTTCGCACCGTTGTGCCATGACCATCGTTAAATGATGGACACACTATGATTTTGCTCTCTCTCTCTCTCTCTCTCTCTCTCTCTCTCTCTCTCTCTCTCTCTCTCTCTCAGTGGAGATGGTCATCACACACAACAATTGCTTTTGGGAAATGCAGTCATGATTCTTAGTGAGCAAATTTCCTTGCTGTATGGACATAGACACCTCTGTACTGTCTGTTGGATTTTCCATCCATTGACATTAAATCATTCCTTCATCTAACATGCATTTCCTCTCAAAACCCCCCCCTCCCACCCTCTATCCCTCTCTCTCTGTGTCTCCCTCTCTCTCTCTCTCTCTCTCCCTCTCTCCCTCTCTCTCTGTGTCTCCAGGTCTTTTGGAACACAGGCTCCTGGCTCCTCCTTTTTCTTGGCTCTGGCACGTCACTGGCTGTGACCGCGGCGACCGTACCTCCAGGAGGAATCCCAGTGTCCTCTCTGTTGTACCGAGCCTGTGGGGTTCGTTAGTGCTGGTGTGCACTCGCCTGGTTGGGCTGCATTATGGGAACAAGAACAGCTTTCACTTCTGGTGGATCATGCACTGTAATGTTCCAGGGGTGCTTGATGCTTTTGTTTTTATTCATTTATGAGAACATTTAATTGTTTCATTAGAGGCTGTATTTGTTTATGTTAAGGTTAAGGTGTAGTTAGAGGCTACTGAGACAGGGGATCCCCATAGCTGCTTAACAAATAGCCTCATATGAAATTCGAATGAGCAGTCTGTGGCGGACTACAATAGAATTTATGAAAAACTGACGGTAGAGAATAGAACACAATATGTTCTACAAAATGGACAATAGATCAGAAACAGCAGGGCACCTGAACATGTCAGCACTAGAATATGGAGGGGCCTTAGTTGATGTTTGTGTCAGTGAATCAGCTTCTAGAAAAACACTGGAACAGCTGCCAAATTCTACACTGCTAGATCTAACGCTGCTCTCACTCTCATGAATATTGCAGCATTGCAGTATTATAAAGCATTCAGTCTGAGGCTGAGCTAGCATTACCGTAACAGCACTCAGCACAGTATTGGAAAATCACGCTTGCTCTGGCCACGGGCAGTAGTAGTGCTACCTTTCACTAACATACTTCCCCTGTCTCCTGCCAGGGTTGCTTGAGTAGCAGTGAAAGCTAGCATGGCACGTGTGGGACATAGAAGCTCAGCAGGCTGTTCGGTCTGGAGCCGCAACCCGGAGAGCTCTGTCTGTCTGTCTGCCGGCCTCTCACACTATCTGTCTGTCTGTCTGTCTGTCTGTCTGTCTGTCTGTTCAGCTGTTCACGTTCAAGACCCCTGTCTCACTGTCACCACTCTCCCCATCATTTATTCATCGAGTCACTCTGGCTGGTCCTCACGACGTTGCCTGTCACGCTCCTGTACTCGTTCACCCCTTCTCTTCCTCCTGCAGCTCTCCGGCTTGCTCCTGCTCATTTTGTAAAGGGGAAAGATGTGTCTGTGTGTGTCTTATGGTTTTACAGTTTTACAGTGGCGTCATGCTGGGGTCACACACTGTGCTACACACAAACACACTGCCATGATCTTTTCTCTCTCTCTCACACACAAAACGGACATACAACTCTCAGGACTAATTCACAACTTTCTCTTTTTCATTTCTCTGGAATGATTTCATAAAAAGGTCAGGGCTCTGTCCACAGTGAGGTATACATATGCATTATACTTGTATATTAAAATCCTTCACATATATGCTCTTACAGCAGCAGTCTTAGAACTTACACTAATGTTGTGTATGATTGTTTTTGGCACTGGTTTTATGTAAGCTAGATGGATGTTTTGATGCCCATTGCCCAATGTCTTTACTTTGTAGCACTGGGGACATACACGTCCCCACTGATATGTGATCCAATTACCTCCTTGATCCTCACCATAGTACAGACATGTCGTACTCACCATCAGCCACACGCTCTCTGTGGTCAGAATGAATTGCAGTTCCATGCAGAGACGTGTTACATTGGAAAATTCCCCTCTGCACAAAGAAGCGACTGTTCAGGACGTGGAGACGGCGTGCCATCATTCAGCAATGAACAGCCTGATCGTCAAGGGCAGTGCATCCGTTGACTAGGCCAACTGATGAAGGAGTCCCCTGGGGCTGGTGTAATGCTGATGACCTGGAGGTCGTTCACTGATGGAGCCATTCATTCACACTCAGCGTGTCAGTGAGTAAACACAGGGACCATGTGACCGAATTGGGCATCCTGAGATATAACCCATCATCCATTCATTCTTTAAAGTTCACATATCTTAGCATCAGCTGCTCCAATATTACCATAATACTCTTCGTACTTCGTAACACAACTTGTGCAATAATAATACTGCAAGATAGCAAATAATACTACCACTACAATAAGAATACCAATACTAATACTACTATTAATTATAATATTTTTAGGGCACACCTAAGATAATTGCTCTCCCGTGCTATTCCACACACACATATATACATCAAAACCCATTGCTGTGTTCTCTGTCCAACCCCCCCCACCCCCCCCACCTGTCACTTCTACCCTATTTCTATTGTCTCTCACATGACATGGGGCTAATAATAGCTCCCCAGCGTTGAAGCCCGGCACCCCCCCGGGGCCCGAGCGCTCGTCTTGAAGGGCGCTGCGTGACTCTGGCGTTCTCCCCCTGTGTGCATGCTATGGGCGTTTATAAATAGCACATAGGCGTTATATAAGGGCCCGGGTGTTTATGAATGAGGATGGTGTGTGTGTGTGTGTGTGTGTTTGTGCCATGAAGGAGAGCTCCACATTCATACTGTAAGGCTGGAGTGCTGGAGCCACAGCTGCGTCTCCAATTCATCCCGTTTTCTCCTCCTCCAGCCCCTCTCTCTCTCTCTCTCATACATACACACACACACACACATACACACACACACCCCTGCCCCCTCCCACTTTCATTTCGTTGGCATGTGCACTGGCGTGTTATGGGGGAGTACAGCAAGCCTGGGAGGGAAGACACCGGGGGAATTTTTTTTTCTATTTTTGCCCCAAATCAAAATACAGTACAATAGCTTATCTTTGAAAGACATTAGATTCATTGCCGGGACAATGGTAATGAAATTGAACATATAAATCACAGACACAGATGTTACAGCGTGTATATGCCTCTGTGTGTGTGTGTGTGTGTGTGTTTGTGTGTGTGTGTTTGTGTGTGTGTGTGTGTGTGTGTGCGTGCGTGTGTGTGTGTGTGTGTGTGTGTGTGTGTGTGTGTGTGTGTGTGCATGTGAGAGAGAGTCTGTGAAAGAGAGTGAATGTGGAGCCTCTGCAATGTTCTTGAAAATGTCAAAGGCGCTCAGTAATAAGGAGGCGGCTGTTGCTAGGGGAAATCCACACGCTGGCTGCTCCAAATGGGCAGCCTCGGCGCGTGGAGCAGAGCGTAGCATCGCGTAGCACGCAGGCTGACGCTCCACTGCAGCCACCGCTTAGCCAATGTCACTCTAAAGTCAAAACGCTCATGCATGGCAAGACGCGAGTGCAGCCCACACGGACACAGCAAGAAAACGAACGCTGATGTGCACAGAAAAATAAATAAAGCCCGTCATGCATGTCTGCCAGCTTTGCCTGCATGTACTGACATGAGATGAGAAGTGAGCATCACTGAACTGCAGCGTGAGAAATTGTGTTGAGGTTCCAACGATTTTCAGTCAAGACGCTGCCATTCAGTCGTATAAGCCTCACTGTGTTAAATGTAAGTCCAATCTGATTTATATCTAACGCATAAAATACACTTCCCTTCATGGTGAGAATTAAGGAGGTAAACGCCTCTCCCCGTGATCCATATTAATGATTTCTGATCAGTATTTGAATTGCCAAATCAATCAGCATTACACTTGCCGGCTCCGCCTTGGGTCACAGACGCGTTTTCAAAAAGCTGTCTTCTCAAAATACATGCTTTATTGATATGGGGGTCTGTAGATACCATTTAGGTTTTTGCCATCCCTTGGAATTTCCTGATTTGTACACCCCTCCATATAGCCCTGTATTTTTAGCGGTGCTCTGTGCTACGGTCCTAGCGCAGTCCCTGAGGTGGTCAGTGTGAGTCCACAACGTATCCATGGCAATAACACCAAGCATGGACGCACTCACACCTCCTCAGCTTATTAGCATATTGAGATATGAAAAAGCCGAATAAGATCCCACAACAAATGCAAAAGAAGGACGACGTCTGTATTAAGTCTACCCAGAGTGCACTACCAGATACCTCAAATGCTCCGGGTCCAGGATGAGACTCCAGACCTCAAGTCCTCTATCCCATAACGCTGCAATTTGAGCTAGTTCTTCAAAGTGTCTCCTCGCTTGCTCTGCTTTGCTTAACGATAGACCTACAGCACACACACACACACACACACACACACACACACACACACACACACACACACACACACAGTCCCTTCACTCTCGTCTTTCATCCTCTCATCCTCTGATGTTCCTCTGATTCACACGGGAGGATGAAAGAGGGGAGAGGAGCAAAAGATGGATTTCCCTGGGGCTTGATGGGTAGAGAGAGAGAGAGAGAGAGAGAGAGAATGAGAGAGTTAGAGAAACATAGAATGAAATTTAAAGTGTGGCAGAATGGAAAGAGAGAGTGATGGTTCCCATACGAGGGGCCGAAGACTGATGCGCGTGCCCCTGATTCAAACCCAGACTCTACCAGGGGATGACAAGGCCTCATGCCTGCAGGAGAAAGATGATCTATATGGAGAGTAGCTCTCCTCTCCTTGACCCCCATGCCTCACTCCTCTCCTCTCCTCTCCTCTCCTCTCCTCTCCCCTCCTCCTTCGTTCCTCCTTTCTGCCTTCTGTGTTTGAGTAGACAGATGTATTGTGCTTCACAGTAAATTAAACTGTAGAGATTCAGGCTTCCTCCGAAAACACTAATGCTATCTGCCCAAAGATATCTATCATGGTGCTTGTATGATCATACTTACACATAGTTAAATGATTCATCCTCATTTCTGACAAGAACTTTTGGGAGGTGGGATCATGGTTTTCTAAAATGGCCATTAAATCTTTACATTTACATTTACATTTACATTTGGAAGTAATATTATATGAAAACAACAGTAAACATCAGTAACAGTTACCAACAGGCAGACTTGGCAAACAGACAGATAGATAGATAATAAGAAAAGTAAATAATGTACCTATATAAAGGAGGCCAAGAGGGAAAAACACGGCAATTTTGTACAAAGGAAAGAAACCCTTTTTGAGTTTATTACCAGTAAGAAAATTATTGTTTTTATTTTTAAAATGTACTCCAAGGTAGGATGACTTTGCATTTCCAAATGCGGCGTGGATACAAAGTATCAAAATGGTTCCATGTTTGCTAGTCATAGAGGACAGGGTGCTTCAAGGTTCATTTAGATCTTTGTAGCCTTAATGGCTTTTGGCACTGTGTCTCTGGCAAGGTTTCCAACAAACTGACGAAATGAATTAAACAGCAAAATGGACTAATTCAAACAGAAATGGCCTCCTTTCTCACTTCCTCTGTGAGTTACCTTGACTGCTGCTCACAGTTACCTCTGTAGCACAGCACAGGAGCCCTGCTCAGTAAAGGTCAGATTAGAGAGGATCTGAGGTCGGGACGGGGGCACGGGCACGGGCGCGGGCGCGGGCGCGGGCGGCTGCCACACAGCCCCAGAGCAAAACCCATGAAACCTCTGCCACACGTGGCTGCTGTTGTGTGTCCCCATTTACCCCTTCTAGTGTTTCAATATTCCGCATGTCGAAAAAAATAAACACAATAGTAACTTGATACCACGGGCCAATTATACAGGCTATGTTCTTTTGTGGCTCAGCAGGCATGTTAACTGTATCACCTGACAAACAGCCTGTATCAAGGTTAGTCAAGCAAAAAAAAGCACAAGCACAACATGTGGGGATTGAAGTGGTTATGGGGAATCAAAACACACCTCGGTGTGCCAATGTACCGTTTCTAAGATGGCAAAAATGAAACATTTTTCATCCATGTGCAGCAGTTGATGTGCACACAGGGTTAGTTGATGCCACAGAAGCATCTTGTATGTATGCTGTGATCCATGTGCATGGTTCCTGTCAAATGAAGGAGGCGTCGGGGCTCTGCTGAAGTCACACTGGATTAAAGTCTCTCTGGCTGAATCACTGTCATAGGTCGCAGGTCGGAGTGGCGTATGGATTCACAATAACACGGACGCACACGTGACTCGAATGTGCGATGTGTGCAGATTGCCTCGACACGCTTGGCTGACCAGCTTCATCACAGGTGCACAACACCCTCCCTCCTACAGCTTGCAATATGCATAGCACTCATTTGTTCACCACCCCCTTATTTTCAATATATATATATATTGGTTTATGACATAATCCTTAGGACTGCCAAGAAAACCATAATTCATTCAAGGTTGTGTTGTCTTCATTAAATACTACCTGTAATGCATGTGAATACAAGACATTTAAAGCCCATAGTTTCAACACAATTTTCTGAAGGGCATCTTTCACCCATGTTCAAATCAGTTTAATGCAAGGACACAGCTACAATTAAAACGTGTAGAGATGGTTACGGCTCCCACATACAGATGTGATGGAATGGAGAATCCAATAACATTATTCATCCTCTGGACCTATATGCTGAAGATTTCGGAGGTTGTGAGAAAATGGTAAGCAAACCAGTAAGATATGGTTCAGGCTTCTTATACAGTGAAAGTGTGGGGGACTAAAAAACGGGGGAACGTGAAAACATTATACGGGGAAACATGAATCTAATAGGTTTCTCTCTCTCTGGGAAATGCAGTCATGATTCTTAGTGAGCAAATGTCCTTGCTGTATGGACATAGACACCTCTGTACTGTCTGTTGGATTTTCCATCCATTGACATTAAATCATTCCTTCATCTAACATGCATTTCCTCTCAAAGCCCCCCCCCTCCCACCCTCTATCCCTCTATCCCTCTCTCTCTCTCTCTCTCTCTCTCCCCTCTGTCATCTCTCCCTCTTTCTCTGGCATTTACCATTACATTTACCATTTACAGTATGTGGAGATAACAAGCCAACTAGAGCACACCTCCTCCCACAAACCCACCCACCTTTCGCTTATTTTCTCCCGCAGTCTCTCCTACCTCCGGGTTGCCATGGAGAAAAATGTGTTGAACACGCTGTACATCTGAGAGCAGTGTTGCTCTTTCCCGTTGGCTGGACTGGGCTGGGGGATGGACGGACCCCCCCGCTCATGCGCTCGGCCCAGGGCTCAGATCCAGCTTCCGGGGACCAGCCGAGCGCTGTAAGCTCCTGCCACCGTTCACTCTCGCCTGGGTGGGTCGGTCCAGTCTGTGCCAGCACAGGAAACAGTCAGGGGGGAGGGAGGGCAGAATAAGGTCAGGGTGTCACCATGGTCAGCTCTGCACAATGCTGCGCTACTCCATAATAATAATAATAACAATAATAATAATAATACTTAAGAATGAGAAGCAAGTACAGTAGAGGAATAACAAAACTATCTATAGGAGCACATGAATAGTGTGTTAATGCCAAATCTGCCTCTTCCCTGGAAAGCCTCGAAAACTCTAAAATACTGCATTGCACTGCCTCACTGAAATCGTCAGTGTCTGATTAGCTGAAGCCCTTGACAGCTCCAGAGCAAAGCTCTGTGCTGGATGAAGGAGCTAACAATTTCATTTGAATATATTTATTCGGGATAATACGCATAGCTCCAGCGCGTCACTTAAGGTTTAGTGGCTTTAAGGCCGAAGCGCAAAATGTTTTGCTCCACCAAAAACGGTTTGAGGTTAAGACACGAAAGTTGAAATATTCTGTAAAACTTTTTTTCCCAAAAGAATCACCGGACAAAAATATACCCACAACACTGTTTCAAGCCGGTCGGTGAGCAAGCAAAATTCTGTTGCCGGAGGTCAAGCTGAGGAAAAGAGACGTGGTGCTGTCCTTAGTGCTGAAATCCTCCTTTGTCACGCACGGCATTTTGGGTGTCCTTGAGCTCGCTTTCCTCCCATGGGTGACACTGCTGAACTGATAAAACAAACAAACAATGACATTGAAGAGATACGTCAGTTCAAAGTTTCCCTCCTGAACAGACCGATATTTAAACCAATCAAAGGTCGTCAAGGTCTTGGTGTATATGCTCTGAAAATACAAGCAAGTTCCGAGGAAAAAGGCACTAAACTCATCACGAGGAGAAATCCGTGTCCTTTAATAAGAGTGTCATTTTAGGCGACTCTGTCATTAAGTGTAAAGATGTAGTCGAGGTTCCTTTGTGGGCTGTCTTTCTTTAAATCCGAACTTTTCAGACTTTCCAGAGATATGTCAGAGCATAGCGATTATTAATGCATCTCTTAACAAATGGTAAATGTCCACTAGTATATGCTATTTAAAATATATTCCAGTGGTTTAAAAGGAAATGTTAAAAATGTAAAATATGTTCAAGATGATTTATTCTTATCTCGGGCTACACCTTCAACGCAATGAAATAGCTTAATAGGTGAGACCATTATAAGCTCAAATCTGCTTTCGAGTTTCGAAATTGAGAATGTGTCAAAGCTCAGCGCAGTCAAATCTCCGTTTATTAACGGCATTACTCTAGGCAAGCTTATCCTGATTCAGGACCCCCCCCCCCCACACACACACACACTTGGGCGTTACAGAGAAAACAAAATGTCCAGTCATAGTCCAGTCCAGTCTGGGTATACTGCGTTGAAATGGTGCAAAAACTAAGCTCTATTCTTTACATAACTTCACATTACATTCCAGGCAAATCGGATCATTATTTAATTTCGAGACTGCTAACCTAAAATCAGTTTCAGGCTGACGCACAGCATTGCAGGTTTTTTGACAGACAAAAGTCACAGAGGCAGTAACAGGCCAAGGGAATTTAATGCTCAGATAAATGTTGTGTAATTGAATGGATCTCATTAATGGGTCGCCTTTGATGAGCATCCTATTTATCGCAGCAGTTTCCCCTCTCATGGATGTAAATGCTGCATTACGGGGCAAATCCACGACTAAATGAAATGGCCACTGCTTTTATTTGCACAGCTAGAGTGTTAGTTTCATCGTCGCAGCAGTCACACCATCGTCGTTTGATATATTCATGCCACCAGAACAGGTTTGCGCACCACCTGTGCCCACAAAATGGGAGAGCACACACACAGAGACACACACACACACACATACACTCACGCACGCACACGCACACACACACACACGCACGCACGCACGCACGCCCATTGCACGCACACACAGCAGTAATGGCTCGCACATTTCTACGTTGTTTTTGCGATGTGGAAGGCACTTGTGGCAATCCGTGTTAGTGCAGCCTGTCTGCATTGCGTCGAAACCCCCTCCTCCTCCTCTCTCTCTTCCACTCTCTCTCGCCCCCTACACCAGTGTCTCCCTCTCTGCATGTGTATGGAAACCTGCAATACAGCATGGTTAGGACTGTTATTTTCTCTCCCAACGTCTTGCTATTTATTTCTGCTGGCACGTTTTCATTGACACCTACTGCTCATCAGCCGAATCGCGTGAAAGCATGTGTTTGCCAGGACACTGCATCGGAAATCTCCCTGAGCGCTGTTGACACAGCCAAACGGGAAACGCTCTCCGCTTTCTGCTGATGCGGCAGTGCCGAGAGATACCCACTGTGCTTTTATTGCCCCCTAATGTATTCAGTCCACTCAGTCGCACCATCATATTTTCTCGTGGCCAACAGCACATGACGCTGGGAGAGTTTGACGGTCAAAGAAGCAAACGGATATCTTGTTGGTCCTGGGTCCAGTGTGTCGCGCGCTACTGCTTGCGCTGCCGCCGTTGTTGGGGCATGATTTAACATTGTCCGTCTAAAGTCTTTCGAGGTAAAAAGCCTTTTACCGGTACCGCACTGGCATCCCAACCTCCGCTGGAAGACTATCGATGCGAAAATTGCCGCTGGATGTCCATAAAGACAATATAGCCTATGAATATTTCAGGAGTGCTCATAGTGCGCTGCGCGCTGTAAAGTGATATCCATATTAAAACAGAGAAGGGAGCGCAAAGTTCTTACGGTGGCCAGAGTGCTCACTGAAGGGATACGGATCACATGCATGCAGAGGTCCTCTCCAAATCAACAAAAGGTAAGCAATGTCGTGTTATTGCTGTATAGCGTAGGATCAGTGTCCAGATATGATACAACCATACAGTTTAACCATTTGTCCTAAAGGCAGCGCAGGAATGCGCCGTGAGCGGTGTGCGCAAATGAGGTGGGCAGTGTACTGAAACTTGAATATAGGTGCATGACACGGGGGGTAGGATTTTTAGATTTGCTTTTAGAGCACATTTGTGAATGTCGGGATGTATTCGATAATCATTTCGCGTTGTTGTATTCTTGCAAAGAGAACGCCTTCAAAATTACAAAATAAAATTGCTGAGCTGGCAAGGATCTCTCTCTCTCTGCTACCCCCTCCCCCCCCCACCCCCCCACCTCCCCTCCCTCTCTAGGTGACAGACCAGACGAAGCATTTGCAGCAGTGTGAGTGGGAAGAGTGAAGCAATGGTCGACTCGGGGAAGAACACCGTGCTGGAGCCAAACTGAGGCGTAACGAGCTCGGTCCTCCACTGGTGTCACACACGCAAAGTGTGGGAACCGGAGAGGGAGACGGCGCGGAGAACTGGATGCCTGCTCGGCCGACCTCGGCATCTCCTGAAGTGTCGTAAGCCCCGTGTCCACGATGACCGTGGTGGCTGGAGATAACATGGACGAGACCGCCACTCTCCCGGGGCACCCGCAGGACTCGTACCCCCCGGACCACGAGGACCACGAATGCTGCGAGAGAGTCGTGATAAACATATCGGGACTGCGCTTCGAGACCCAGCTCAAGACACTCGCCCAGTTTCCGGAAACGCTTCTGGGCAACCCGAAGAAAAGGATGCGCTATTTTGATCCATTACGAAACGAATACTTCTTTGATAGAAATCGGCCAAGTTTTGACGCTATTCTCTATTACTATCAGTCTGGGGGCAGACTAAGGAGACCTGTAAACGTACCCCTGGATATGTTTTCGGAAGAGATAAAGTTTTACGAACTTGGGGTTGATGCCATGGAGAAATTCCGAGAGGACGAGGGGTTTATACGAGAAGAGGAGCGCCCACTACCAGATAATGAGTTTCAGCGCCAAATCTGGCTGCTGTTTGAGCACCCTGAAAGTTCTGGGCCAGCACGGGGGATTGCAATCGTGTCAGTAATGGTCATTCTGATCTCTATAGTCATCTTTTGCTTGGAGACATTACCTGAACTTAAGGAGGACCCGAAGGGAAGGTTTCAAACAGTGGGGAACCACACCTTTTTCTACAAACCAAATATTCTGACCGACCCCTTCTTCATTGTGGAGACTCTCTGTATCATCTGGTTCTCTTTTGAACTGATTGTGCGCTTTTTCGCCTGTCCCAGCAAAGCGGCATACTTTAAAAATATGATGAATACCATAGATTTAGTGTCCATCATACCCTATTTTATCACACTGGGCACTGAGCTGGCAGATGATCCAGACAATCAAGAAGAGAAATCAGCAGAACAGGCCACATCTCTAGCCATCCTCCGAGTTATCCGTCTGGTAAGGGTGTTCAGGATCTTCAAGCTGTCAAGACACTCCAAGGGGCTCCAGATATTAGGGCAAACCCTAAAAGCCAGTATGCGAGAGCTGGGACTGCTTATATTCTTTTTGTTCATTGGCGTCATTTTGTTCTCCAGTGCAGTGTACTTTGCTGAGGCCGAGGAGAAGGAGTCCTATTTCACCAGCATCCCAGACGCTTTCTGGTGGGCGGTGGTGTCTATGACCACTGTGGGATATGGGGACATGTACCCCGTCACCATTGGTGGAAAGATTGTGGGTTCTCTGTGTGCTATCGCCGGTGTGCTGACCATCGCTTTGCCGGTGCCCGTCATCGTGTCCAACTTTAACTACTTCTACCACCGAGAGACTGAAGGCGAGGAGCAAGCCCAGCTCCTAAATGTGAGCGACCCCAACATCGCGTCCGATTCAAACTCGAGTCGACGCAGCTCGTCCATCGTCAGTAAGTCGGAGTACATGGAAATAGACGAGGACATAAACAACAGCATTGACAATTTCAGAGATGCAAACCTCAGAACTGCTAACTGCACGGTTGCGAACCAGAACTGTGTGAACAGAGGAAAGCTCCTAACTGATGTGTAGGACTGCGCATAGAACCTCCCCTTAAACGCAGATCTGGAGATCCCTACCCTCAACTGTATATAGTGTTTTAATACAACTCGAATGCTTTATCGACGTCAATGCGTTCTTGCATTGCATTTATGAGAAAAAAAAATCACGAACCGAGAGAGTATTTACACGCCCTGTGGTTGAACATGGGCGATAATGTCATCTGCCTGATTTGTGAGTGGGATAGTTCAAAGCACATTCAAAGACATTTGATAGCTTTTGTTTGACCACTCAGACGAAATCCAGTACATCGGGCACTCCTAATGATTGTCACAGATTTTGACAAGTGGCGCAAAACAGCAAAAGGTTGGAAACGGTCGAGCATGGATTACAGGTCAACTTCTCTGTGTTGCACAAAGCATCCTTTCAGAAGTCTTCAGCACCTGCAGATGCATCGATCAGTGTGGTTTGCTTTCGATGGATGTGACACATACTTGAGCTCAACGGATCAGCAACGCACCTTATCCAGAGGTTGGGGGTGGTGGCGGAGGCGGGAGGTCTCGCGCAGAGATCTTACACTGGACTGGCGAGGCGGTTCTTGTCTGGAAGACATCTGCAATGCTGCTACTTTCTTTCCCGCAGATGCTATATCTTAAATCTTGTCCCATAGGGTACAATGCCATGAGAGGGTAGAACGTTAAAGGAGAGCTTGATTTTTAGCATGTTGAAATATTCTTTGTTTTAAATTATGGCATGCGCTAGACTTTACCTCATGAATCTGGTTTTCCCCTTTCTTAATAGGCCTACTTCATTTAACCGTTTTTATTGTTTTTTTGAGACTTCAAGCCCTCAATATTTGAGTTCTCTCTCATTTTGCTTTTCACCAAAAGTGCACTGGTTATTTAAGTTGTGAATAATTTAAAAGCATTTAAGTGCTGAATGTTCATTCTTAAGGGAACAGTTATAATTTTTTTCTCTCAAGATCATAGCATGTCAAATACTAAGCATTATTGCATAAACGACAGAGGTACTATGTATCTAGGTATATACATTGTATAATGCATGATGCCAGTATTAAACAGTTTGGGGCCTGGAAGGCCCCTGGCAGGATTCACCCTATCGTTAAGCAAGTTGATGACGCCTGGCACTTAGCTGGGTGGTGCGGGGGATGATATAAAGGAAAACAACTTCACTTGTCCAAAAACAAAACAAAACAAAACAAAACCATTTTTTTTACATGACTAATCAAACTGCCCACACCTCTGCACTGTACAGACAGTATTGCGGAGAACAGGCAGTTGCAGAACATGGACGCTGCACCTCGTGTAACAGCTGAGCCATGGTGTAAATTATGGATTTCTAACGTGAACCGGATTCGAGTTCTGTTCTCCTTTCATTTTGGAAAAGCGTTGGTTTATGATCAGCCGGACCATCTTGGTACGCGTTTCCATGCATGTTTTATGACGACGACAACAACAGCAAAATGGCAACTGATTTTAAAATGACTTACATAGTGCCTTTAATCCTCTATCTCACAAAACAACTGAAAAGTGCCTCCCTGTACAATAGCATCAAGTAGATACAGATAAGTACAGAATCTCTTAACTTGCTGTAAGATGTACTTTGAACACATCTGTACTCTCCTGACGGAGGAGGGGGGTAGTAGGACAGTAGAAATAGATCATTGATTCTACAAACAGGCTCCACCGGGCGAGGGTATTTTTGGAAACAGTGTGGGAAGAGCAGGGCAAGACACATGGCCGTGGTCAACCGTTAGGCTAGGGAAAAATAGAAAAGGGAAACATATATACACACATGCAAGCATTCACACACACACACACACACACACACACACACACACACACACACACACACACACACACACACACAAACACACACTCACACACACACAGAAATTAAGTTACACAGGCACATGCACACACACACATAAGTTCAAGAATACACATGCATGCACATACACACTAAACTCACACACACACACACAGACATACACACACACACACACACATACAAGGGAGAACAGTAAGTGCGAGCACGACCCTCAAACCCCCCCTCCAAGGACCATAGAGTTTCAGATTTTGGGACTTGAATCCTCCTACAGCTTGTACATAGGCCTAAAATACAGAGGAAAAAAAAAACTAGGAAGAACAACCTATTATCATCATGAGCACATCTACATTTTTCATTTGTTTGGTTTTCATTATACCATGACAAGCCTTTTCTTTCAGTTTGTCTACCTCAGTGTGGTCATTTAATCAGTGCGCATCATTCAAATACTAACTGTTCAGCTAAATATACTTCCAATGACATTATACTGCCACCCTTTGCTTTCGTGAGTCAGCTGATACTAACCTTTTGGGATTGGAAGAAAGACTGAAAAGATGCACTGCCCTGGAAACCATTGAGGATAGTTATTTAACAAGTTGGCAATTCCAGCGAAGTAAACTGCCAGTGTCTACATTCCACCTGCAGGGCATGCATGTCAGTCAGGCCGGTGAGGTCACTTCCTTTAAAGGTGTGGCACCTGGCATGTTCCGTGGTTTTGGATGGTAACAGAAGGACAATTGGGCTGCTTGGGTGACAACACTGAAACACAAAACCTTGTGTGGGTTCCTTTCACTATGGCGTGCTTTTCGTGCGGACACATTTCTTATTCAACTGGTCGAGAATGCGAACCGTTTGGCAACGGCGGCAGCAAAAAGGGACAGAGATAAAGGCATGGTCACTCACTGGGCATGCTAGATGGTGTTTATGTAGTAAATGAGGGACATTGCACAGAAACAGTCACTTAGTTAAGACTTTGCAAAGGAAGGATATTGTGTGGGTCGAGGCCAAACTACCTTGCAAGTGCAATAAAAGCTCACAAATGCACAGTTATACGGGATACCTCTCACCTCTGTTATATCACTTCTTCCACTTAACCAACAAACTGCACTTAATTGCAAATTAAAACAGCACTAAAAGAATGCATGTATTTTTTTACATGCATTTGACCTATATCTTAACAAGAAGAACCGCTAGACATAATGTTATAATACGCTACTGCGTGGTGATACCCGATTCTTCCTTGGAGAAAACCCCAATATGAATTCAAACAATAGCAGATCATAATCAACAGCTGAAGAACTGTTTTTTTACGTCTAAAGTTGTTTTCATATGATTAATAGCACTTTTCAAATTATGTTTGACATGAAAGGGCCAAAACTAAGCCAAAATTGCTCCAAATTAGTTATATTAGATTGACTCTAATATCCCGTATGTAACTTTTTTTTTCAGTATTTGAAAAAGTGGTTGGCTGCCTTTGGTCTGTCCGTAGATGACACCCATCCTCTAACTGTTGTTGTACAGGCCTGGGCCCATCCATTGTCTATTGTGTCAACTGTGTGTATCTCTTCTTTTTACACTGCTGGCCCAAGCATATTGGCCATGTACTCAAACACTCATATGACCATAGGTAATTGATGAGTGGAAAGCAACCCTTTAATTTACCATTGGGCATTGTAAGGACTTGTAATCTGCTGACTGTTTCATGGTAAAACTTGCACGGTGCTATGGATTAAAATCAGCACTGGATTAAACTGCAGTATTAATTAATTTAGGTAGATTTTCTATAGGGTGCAAGAGAATAGAAAGGGCCTAAATGTCTTTTTTTTATTATTATGATATGATAGTTATCCTTGTTTTTAAAATGCAGTTGTCAATATCAGGGTGACAGGAATATTAGTTGTTATTTCTTCATTTTTTCCCCCTGAGCACAGTAGGCCAAAGTTAGAGACATGTCTAAAGTTTTGTAACCTTACACATCTCAAGGGACCAAATGTACCAATAGCTGTTTCGTATCTCCGTTATTTGAAATTATATATGGGTTACGAGGAAGAGGAGAGGAGCAATTAGACTTGAAGCCACTAAGACAGATTCTGTCCTATTAAAAAGCACATTTTTGGAAAAAAAAGACTTCTTTGTTATTACAGATAGACATTATATTACTAGATCAGAAAATGCTGTACCATGAATCTTCAGACACTTACTTTTTACAAATGATGAGTGCCAGGAATGGATGCCATGCCAGAGAGACTGTGCAGGTCATGAATGGTCAAACTTGTGAGCTATGAGATTGCTTGATTTGGCTTACTTCTGGCCTGAAAGGCATATGTATAGCCGCTGGATGAAAGCTGATTGAAGTTGTTGAGAAATAGACAGAGGTTTGCCAAGAGTAGTGTGCTTATGAGAGTATTGAAATCATGCTGGTGTTTTCCCATGACGCGGATTGAGGTTTGAAAGCCTCAGTTTTTCGTCGGACCGCCTGTGTCAATGAATCACGGTGACTTACTGAAAAAAAAAATGTATAATGTCTCAAGACTCATGCGACATTTTTAACCTGTGTATGAGACTTCCATTTTTTTGTGAGTGAATTTCAAAACAGAGCCATGAGAACAACTGTAAAGAAAAAGAAAAAAAGGCATTCTTAATATTATGTACATGATTAAGAGAAGCACTGACATGTGCTTTTACTATTTAACAAAAAAAATATGTGTTTTTTACTGAATGGGACAGATAGTTTATTATAAGGCACACTTCATCATTCAGTAGGACAACATTCGCCCTCATAGTGGTTCGCTTAAAGCTCTCATTCAGCTTCTTTTGAGACTGCATGTCAGTGGAGAACTGCATGATCTAAGGCCATTCAAAAAGAAATAACTATAACGTGGCTGTGTCATCACTCATCTGCTTGCTCTCATGCTCATTACCACTGCCCCAGTTATTATTATTATTAATATTATTATTATTATTATACAGGTTCTTGCCTTGATCACAATCTACTTGGTTCACAAGTCATATGATGATGCATTATACAAATAACTGAGTTTTTATTAATTAAGCAGTGAAAATAAATATCAGAATTTTTTTAACACTAAACTGCAAATATACACAAATACGAGGGGTGATTGACAGGTTTGTGGTGTAATGTAGCAGTAGATGAGTGATACAGGTCATTTGAAGTCAATAACTTTTGTGGAATTTCTGTTTCAGATCATTGAAAATCACCAGTCAGCACTGTCTGGGAAAATGGACATCGGCCTTCATATGCAGTCAGTCGCTACCTTGGTATCAAAGGTTTATCAACCAAGGAGCCCACTTCTTGACCATGCCGTAAGAAGGGGCAACTTCCCCTAGTGTTGCCACCATGTCCTCCTGGACCCCCTTGGCTGAGGTAGCGGATGGCTGCGCTAAAGCCGATGTCTTCCATTTTATCAGACAGTGCTGACTTGCGATTTTCAACGATCTGAAACAGAAATGCCACAAAAGTCAAAACATTCTGCATAATCACACAAGGTACTGAACTGCACGTGCATCTAACGACAGCCGTGCATCTCATCTCCTTCTACCTCAGGCCACGAACTTATCAATCACCCCCCGTATAAGCACACACATACTGACACACAGACACAGACACACACACACACATACGCACACGCACAGATTCTGCCATTGCACACAGTTGTGCTCAGTCTTCTTTTTTCCCCCTCGATCCTTGACAGGTAGGAGGTCTTAAGCTAGGGGACACATGAGAGAGTGGTAACATGCATCTCAGTCGTTAGGAGTCTGTCTGTCCGTCTGCACTGGTTGTCTGAATGTTGCTACTACCTTCTGCTGTACTTGCGTACGTACTTAAGTTTTACATGTTTGTATGTTATTTATTGTCCACATGCATTCAGGGTTTTTGCTGCAGTATGCAAAAAAGTTTTGTCACACACTGGTGAAGGCATAGTGTGATCTATGCAAGGTTGTTCATTCTGTCTGTGTCATCATTTCAGCGTATATAGCATCCATCTCAATAAATGTGAAGATCTGGCGAAAATCTGAGTGATTTTGACTCTGTGATGCTCTGAGCATGTTTGTTAACAATTGCTATTAAGATAAAGATGGGTTTTGACAAACAAAACAGTCCGAAACATATACCAATATTACAACTACCTCATGTCACTGCTGGTAATATCATCATTATCTAGATTATCATCGTTGTTGTCTTTGGACATTTTTGCTTAGATCCTAAAGTATTTGTGACATATGTAAACATACAGAAGCTGTAACTAGCATAGAGATACAGGCCACCTATTTATCTTAAAAATGAAATAGATTCTCTACCTCCTAAATCAATGTAGGATTGACTGTCTAAACCAGTACCTAAACAACAACATTTATACAAAATGGTGTCTTTTCTTGAGAACACTTAACTTGAACCCAGTATCCATAAAGCATTATAAACATTATAATTCACAAATATTTATGAAGTAAATGTATTGCATCATAGATAATATAGAATATATATATATAGGAGACTTCCCAAGATGGGTTCCTGCAGCTGAAAGTTAAAGTGTGAAAATGTAGTTATTTATCATGAGTAGCTACTGCTGTTTACACTGCTACCAAGCCCATAGAGGTCCAGCACTTTAGAGGTCAAATATTGCCATAGCTTTAGGAACTACAACAATCTCTTGATCTATTATTTTGCTTTTCACTAAACAACCAATAGGTGA
>NC_045167.1:19811030-19818530 GCF_900700415.2 Clupea harengus | reverse complement strand
AAAAATACAAAGTAGACACACAAATACACCCTTAAGATTGCATGCTAAAACACACATATATGAACAAGCCACACATGACAATGGCGTGAATCAGGTGGAGTTGTGTAAGTAATTGTGTAAGTAATTGTGAAAATAGTGAACCTTAATGAAGAGCGAAAAAACAAAAGGGAAGAACAAAACAAAACAAAACAAAACAAAACAATAGGAACCCTGACTATCAAAGGGTGGGTTGTCAGTCTGTGCCTCCTCTCCATTGTTTTCAATATACACCACATGCATTTTTAACGGATGGGACGGTACAATGTACCAGACAAGCCATGAATGAATTAATTACATAATGAGCAGGCAGTGAGTCAGTAGTGCACAATATTGACAAAAAATGACTCAGCGGGGTTCTTTGTCTTTCTATTGTTCTGGAGTAAGAAAGAGACGGAGGCTGAGAGAAGGGACCGAATGAGACACTGAGAGAAGAGATGAAGACAGGAGAGGAGCACAGAGAGACGCTGCTTCAGCCGAGGAGTTTGGGTTTTAACAGGTCCAGATGAGCTGGATTCTGTTGGGTTTGTGTGTGGTGTGTATGTGTGTGTGTGTGTGTGTGTTTAAATTGTCTGTGTCTCTTCCTGTGCATGAGTGGGTGTATGTCTAAAGGATGTAGCAGTACTGGAATGTTTTTTATAGCGCCAAGGGCATGGTGCATGTGTGGGTGTGGAGTCAGAGAGAGAGAGAGAGAGAGAGAGAGAGAGAGAGAGACAGACAGAGAGAGAGGGAGAGAGAGAGGGAGAGGAGGAGAGAGAGAAAGGGGGGAGAGTGAGAGATAGGCAGATGTAGAGAGAGAGAGAGAGTGAGAGATAGAGAGAGAGAGGGATAGGGAGAGAGAGAGAGATAGAGAGAGAGAGAGGGAGAGATAGAGAGAGAGAGAGAGAGGGGGCAGGCAGACAGAGAGTTATGTATGGAGGAAGATGTAGAGGCATTGGGAAGAATGGCTGCAGTAAAAGCTCAACTCCATGAATATATGGTCTATACGCTCACATAGGGATGTCACCACCCGTGTACACCCCACAAACACACACACACACACACACACACAAGGACTTAGATTAGTGTAAGTGAAGAATGAAACTATGCAGACCCTTAATAAACCAAACACATACACACACACACACACACACACACACACACACACACACACACACACACGCACACGCACACGCACACGGGCACACACACACACACACACACACACACGCAGATGGACACACATCCGCAGCTCTATGAAGCCAGGTTCCCATGGCATCACAAGCGCTCTGCACCGGGGCAGAGACCAGCGTGGACCGTGGGAAGCTGCTGGCAGCGTCTTTTAGGCTGACATACGCTGCCACACTGGGAGGCATTTCAGCAGCATCCCTTGTTTGCAAACAGCTCCTGCTTCTCAAAGGGCGTCCGTATAGAACAGTATCGAGGACAAACAGCTCCTGCTTTTCAAAGGGCGTCCGTATAGAACAGTATCGAGGACAAACAGCTCCTGCTTCTCAAAGGGCGTCCGTATAGTACAGTATAGAGGACAAACAGCTCCTGCTTTTCAAAGGGCGTCCGTATAGAACAGTATCGAGGACAAACAGCTCCTGCTTTTCAAAGGGCGTCCGTATAGTACAGTATCGAGGACAAACAGCTCCTGCTTCTCAAAGGGCGTCCGTATAGTACAGTATAGAGGACAAACAGCTCCTGCTTCTCAAAGGGCCCCCGTATAGTACAGTATCGAGGACAAACAGCTCCTGCTTCTCAAAGGACCCCCGTATAGTACAGTATCGAGGACAGACTTCAGGTCATCACGGGGTGAAGTGGAGAAGAGGGAGGCCTGCCTGACCCCACCCCATCTCTACCCAACACACACACACATGCACACACACACACACACACACACACACACACACACACACACACACACACACACACACACACACACACACCAAGTGACCTATGAGTGAGTTATAATGCATGCAAATGCCTGTTTGGGGCGAAAACATTGAAAGCACATTGTTTTTATATGAGATGAGATTGAAGATAAGAAGGAAAAGAAGATATTTTAAAAATTCAGTTTGAGGGTGAAATGTGTTTATGTGACCATGGAAGAATTGGGTCTTTAGCTGTTTTTTTTGTGTTACAATTGGAGGGATTCTGCAGTGTTTAACATGTTCATTTATGTGAAGCATTCCTGACCAATCACACGCCCTCGCAACATGAAACTGTGCCACAAGGGCTACACAGCACCACAACAGTAAAACAACACTCCTACTCACAATCCCCATCTCATTACTTGGTCTATTTCAAAAACAGCATTTCAGGACATTTCATCAGACAACTGTAAGCTTGTACAATCCCTCTGCTTTTTGCCCACTGTCTGAACACAAGACAAAAAACATCCCCACCAAACATCTCCATTTCACCTGCTCTCCTCCTCCTCCTCCTCCCCCTCCTTCTCACTTCTCCTCTCCTCTCCTTGACACTTACACACTCCCAGAACCCTCTCAACCCCCCAACCCCAGCCCAACCCACCCACCTATAGTCAACCCCGGTCCACTCCACTCCACTCCACTCCGCTCCGCTCCACTCCCCTCCCCTCCCCTCCCCTCCCCTCCCGAGTGCTGGCTGCCCACTCGTGTGTTGCGTAATGGCCACTGCTGCTGCTGCTGCTGCTGCTGCTGCCGTGATGGTGCCGTGGAGGGGAGCAGGAGCGGTGTTCAATTATTGAGGGCTGCTGTGCTCCATCACGCTATTGTTCGAGTGGAAATCGGCGAGCTGATCTCCGTGAAACTCAAGTCCTTGTGAATGGGCCTCCATCTCCTTCTCTGCATCTTTTTTTTCTCTCCTTCGTGTTTATTCTTTCCCGTCTGTCAATAGATACATTAATGGATCAAAAAATCAATCGGGAAATGGCACAAGATGGATCAATCCTAGCCGGAGCTGGAGGAGCGATTTATTGAAATATGGAGACATAAATATACCTAGAGAGAAAAAAAACAGAGAGAGAGAGAGAAAGAGAGCGAGAGAGAGAGAAAAAGAGAGAGAGAGAGAGAGAGAGAGAGAGAGAGAGAGAGAAAGGAAACTGAGCCTGGAGCTGATGATGAATGATGCAGCTTTTAGACATGCAAATCCTCACGGACACTCATTCCAGCCATTCTGGCAAAATGGAACAATCTACAATGTCAGATAAAGGGCAAAGGTTATTTTTCTTAATGCAGCGTGCCAGAATCAAAACGGACTTGTCAAATCACAGCTTCTCTTTTTATCTGAAACTCCAGCCTTGCAGGGCATACATATATCCTGTGCATGTCACTGCAGGGAATCCCAACAGCTCTGGAACATACGCAAAGATCAGAATAGAATCGCCATTACTGATAGTGCCATTTACAGCCTTGTGCCTAAACATAATCACCATTTAAAGACGCCATGCGAGTATTTATTGGATATATTCTCTCTCTATCTCTGCGTTCGGTGGCCGTAATGCATGGTAATAGGCTTTTCCAGTCGGAACCAGTAATCTGTGTGTGCAGACTGTATCCACAATGTACAACAGTGAAATGGGATAATGGGGAGTGCGATAAGGCTCAAGTCTTACTAAGCCTGTTTCTCGTGCACGCCCGTTTAATTACACAAGGAGATAGATGGGAGGTTGCGAATCAGAACACGGCCATATGCCCCTGCAGTTGCCTGGTGGCTAGTTTGTTGTGTCTGTACTGGTCCATTACTAATATGAGCCTTTTGAGCCAAATGTGCCATTTTGGACCCACGGGGAGCCCCTTTGACATGCTCACTCTGTGTGTGTGGCTGGCTGTCCAAACCGAGCTCGGTCTGAGGCACTGTCTAGGTTGATTTGCAATAAAAAAAAAAACAGTTATTAATTAATAGATAAATTCATAGCAATACGATTGATAAATTAACCATATTACATGTTTCTATATTGTTACAAATTCAGAATAAAAAAAAAAACAGCCATAAAATGCTTTAAAATTCTTGTCTTTGTCAGTTCAGAAGCTTTCCCAGGCATAATATAATATGATAGTAATGTAATAGTGTAAAATTGCAGAGCAACAACAGGCTCACACATTCTGGCAAACCATAAGTTACATACATGTCATATATTACACACATTATTTTCCAACTTTGTTTTCCAAATGTCATTTGTAACTACAGTGTGCTGTCACTTTCTCCCAACAACGCAGTGTCCACCAGTCAGACGGTGTAGTGTTGCGCTGACAGCTTGTGTGAGTGACTGTATTTTATCAGTAATCAGAGATTGACTGACTGCGCACATTACACCACACAACTGACTTTAAACACACAGACATACACAACAAAGTGCAAACACACACACACACACACACACACACACATACACACACACACACCCACACACACACACACACACACACACACACACAATACACATACACATACACATACACAGACACAATACACACACACACACATACACACACACACACACACACACACACACACACACACACACACACACACACACACAATACACATAAACAAATACGCTTCTCTTGACAGCCAGTGTTAAAAAAAACCTCCTTTTGTGTTCTCCACAGTACAGCCCGGGCAGCCTGTAACTCAGGAGGAGAAGCTGCGGCTGTGCCTTGGGGCAGCCAGCTGACAGACTCCCAGACTGCTATCTGCAGACACAGCCCAGTGACCCAAGGAGATGTCTATCAGATTCCCCAATGCAGAGAGGGGGCCAGATGGAGGCTATTCCAAGGTTTCACTGCAATGAATCGTGTGGGTTGAGGGGGCTCGGACACTGACTGTCCGACCGATGGCCGACGTTAATTCCACCCTGCATCTGTCATTGTGTCCTGTTAAATGTCACTTTGCATCAATGACTTGGCTCTGATTTCCCCCCTCGTCCATCATTTGCACCGTGCAACCATATCCCTTCTGTGACTGGGGTACCCGTTGATATCCGATTACCTTAATTAGAGGTTGTGGGGGGGTGGGGGGTGGAGGGGGGCTGAGTGTGCAGAATGCAGAACGTGACCCGGAGAAAGAAAACGGGATCCTGTTACTATGGGAAAATCTCATGACACGGCTAAGCCACCCACAAGTCTAGCCGTGACCAGAAAAGTTTCCAAACGTGGGCGGCTAACCCAAGAAACCCACAGCTCATTGAGATGGGGAGATAATCAGAGCCGGCACACTCGCAACAACGTGCACACACTTCTCATTCAGTGGCCTGTCGCGTCAAGTTTCATTTTCCATTGCGGCTCCCCTGAACAAAGCTAGCCGTTAGCCATCCGGTACACCTCTTCATCACTTGTATGCACGACATCGGTAGAGCAGGTTGGTGTGTCCGGGGGGCCCTAGGATGCCAGGCCGTGTGCTGACACAGGGCTCTGGTGCCAAGCACGCCCATATGGCTCCTGCTGATGTCTTTGTGTGGCCCTGTGTGGTTCAACACTTCCTGGTACCAACCTGGTTATTGTTTGTATTGGTGCTCATTATAACCAGAAGTCACACTTTATGCAAAATGTGAAAATATGGACAGAATTAAAATAGCTAATGCAGGTTCAGCATGCTATAGCTGCTGGGTAGCTGTGCTCCTAGGCTGATTCACAGGCATATCGTGGGTTATATTACACAGGGCACATATGTTTCTACCGGTACCACACAGACTGTGAATGAGGTAGTATGTGGGTGGCTTTAATCAAGTGTTTGAAAATGTAAGAGAAAATTGGTAGACAAAATGGCGCAGATATTGCCTTCATTGGTCAACTAAATTTGCAAGGATCAGTTTCACCTGTATTTTCTTATTCTTACACACCTGCACACAGACCTTAGGTCATTAAGGCACAACCTCTCTGACATTAGCTATCTGGTCGTATAGATGTCAAGGGCCGTGTCTGTGGTAGTTGCGGTTGGTTGACTGTATACGGCTCAGCCACGCTGACAGCAGACAGCTGTCCAACAGAAGAGCTGGTGACACTAGAGTGGCAGGCCTCTCAAGTCTAGCACTCCACCAGCTGACACTCTATCAGTTCAGCTCTGAGAGAGAGGACTGACGCAAGCATTTGGTACCAGCATTGTCTGATCCAGAATCAGAAGTGTTCATGGTGTGGGGAAGGGCAGAACTGAACTAGCACAGTAGTTTTAAAAGAAAAAAAAGTGTAGAGATGGATTGCATGGGGAGAACAAAATAAACAAAGAAAAACAAAAATGGCGGAAAAGGATGACACTCCCATGAGATCGACTCATCCTTTTCTGGGATCTCTGCTCCCTTTTCTGGTGTCTTGTTTCCTTGTGTGTCATAGAAGGTGATGAAATATTCACATCGCCACACTTTTCCAAGCGAAGGGAGACATAGTCATCCAGCCAAACGCTACCTTTTGCCCCGGAGGGCACAAGAGTTCACAAAACACATGCACAAGCTCCCGCAGCAACACTGACATTAGCTTGAACCTTGTTTTTTTCCCCCTTGTACAGAATAAAAACATTAAAACCCACAGTGGTGGATGACTTGGCTTTCCTTGTGCTGGACATGGCAACAGTCGTTTATTTGATGATTTTTTTCTTCTCCCTTTTTCTCACAGCGCATTACAATTGTCCTGGCAGCTGGGGTGAGAACACTGCCCCTGCGGCAGAGCTGTCTGGAGGTGTCTCGTTCCCTCCCAGGCAACATAACACTTTTAATTTGGTTCTCCTTGGCCAGTGTTTTCCTGGTTCTCTTGGTCCCTTTTAAGCACTGGGTCACTGGACGGTCATCTTCAGATAAATCTAAGCACTAGCCTTCATTTGGATGTTATTTTTTATGTTTCTGTTGTCCTAACAATTGCGTTATTTGCCCCACTTTGTTGTAGTCAAAAATAGAAGAATGCATTATTCCTTGTACGTAATACACCACCGTTTAACACGCAACAGGGATTGCTGACTGATTTTAGCGATGAGAGCATCAATACGATGTCTCATTTAGAAGAAATTTTGCAGGATGTGTGAGATCGCTTTGGTCAACATTTACAGACGATGCTAAATTTGCTACCCGAGGCTGTAAGGAATTAGCACTGGATGGTCGATTCAATTTGATAAAGGACACCGAACCACAACAGAAATAGGACAGCATCATTAAAATCCAATTAGTCCATCTCAGCATGACATCCTGTCGATGACGACACACTGAGCACCCTTATGGAGGAGTGTGTTGGGAGGGAGAGTTGGGGATGGGGATGGCAAGGTCGATCGTAACCTCGGAGAAACGTTAGTGGTTAGCGGTTAGCATTAGCTGCGGTGTCTGGTCTGTGGGAAGTCCGACTCTTTGGCTTGAGCCTGCTGATATCAAGTTCATGAACGTAAACTGGAGCTCAGAGGACGACACACAAATACAAGATGAGCTGCTCACACGGTCACACATGCAAAAGCGCCATGCAAAGCGGCGGGGAGGGAGAATGTGTGGGAGACTCTCGGGCAGTAAAACCTTCATGTATGCTG